>NC_134407.1:56095469-56302969 GCF_038048845.1 Mixophyes fleayi
AGGTGCGTCTTATACAATGGAGCGTCCTATACATGAGGAAATACGGTATCTATGGCAAATTAATTTCCTTTTAGGAACACCAAGGGGGGTATTCAATTGTTAGCGTTAACGGAAAAAAACGAGCGCTCAAAATATATTACCGTTTATACGGTAATATTGCGCGAGAAAAGCGTTAATACGGTAGTTTACTCGCGGAATTTCAGCTCGCCGCGCTTTTGAGCGCTCGTTTTTTTCCGTTAACGCTAACAATTGAATACCCCCCTAAGAATCTGGACTGTGCTTAATAACTAAATGTCGCTTATTCACTCATCAGCATTATATTTCTTTTTTATTATTATCACATAGTTTTTATTGTATAGTATTTTTACTGATTATTAAATTGTTATATGTTGTATTCAAGTAGTGTCCTTTTTAGCTGGAATTTCTTGGCGTTAGTTTTAAAATTCCAGTATCTAAGACAGTACACAATGATGCTGGTAATTGGATAATGAAAACTTGTTAAAACACACGTATTTATCAATATCTTAACTGTGGCTGTATTGGTTTGACAGTGAACAATTTGATTTAACACTGTCTCATTGATTCGTTCTATGAACACATAAAAAGGGTTTATTGTTATGTTAGAACTCAATAGCTCTCATTAAATTTATTTACATAGCGGCTGTTGTTGGTACGTGTGTCTAGCACTCTCCCAACAATGTACTTACTGCCTGCTATCTCTTTATTTATTTGCCTGATTGATTAAAAGTATATATCTGCCTAGAGGTATCACTGCAAATATAGTGATACTACTACTGACAAGCACAAATGCATAGGCATTTGCTATCAGCGGAAGCCCAGTCTGTTAATATCATATGTTGGCTGTTTTATATGACAATGATTATATGTTAAGCTGGGTACACACTACACTGTTTTCGTTCAATAATCGACTCAAACAGCCAACATACGACCGCTCGTTCAAAAGTCGGGTCAGTGTGTACAGTGACACGATGGTCGAAAGTCTGCCCAAATGGACGATTATCGCCTCATTTGGTTGGTCGTACTGTTTAATATTTTCGTTTCAATCTCGTTTCCGCTGTGTAGTGTGTATAAACTTCCGACCGATCCACAACAGTGAGTACGAAATTACAGTCATTGCTCACGACATGGCTGTAAAAAGTCGCTAAAAGGACGTCTGCTCTTCCCTTTATTGTCCTAAACAAGGCTAGTGTGTATGCAGTCCATGGACCGAGCGATCGGAACATCGATCGCATGTAAAATAGCTCGGCATAAAAAGTTGGTCAAAATTTCTGTAGTGTGTACCCAGCTTTAGGGATATAGTAATGTATTGATTACCAAATCTGCACTCATATTATTGCAGTTTGTAATGTTAGGAAAGGCTGTATTGTGCTAAAACAGCAAGTTTGTTAACTGTAGATAAAATACTTTTCACTGATGCCGTTCAGTGACAGTTAAAATCGCATTAGTGATTAAGTTGAATTTTCATTCATACAGTCTGAACTGAACAGTCTGAACTGATAACGTGGCAGTTGGTAGTAATAACCAAGTGTTCATTCCTTGGATTCACTGTGACAGGAACCGCTACTGATACATGTGTGAATGTACTAGGGGGCTCAAGGCTCTTCCCATAGCCCTGAGACAGTGGGTATGGGGAGCGTCAGACTGGCCCCGCCCTCCGGTGCTGCAGCGGAGCAAAGTAAAGCTCATAGCGGGCTTAGAAGATCTGCCCCCTGGAGGAGGAGCTACTGCCAAGAAGAGCTGATGGAAGAAGGAGCCATTATATCACGCTGTTAGTACTGCAGTGCTTAGCCTCTCATAATAACAGGGAGAGGGGTGGAGGGGATAGAGGGGGAGTTATAACACAATAAAAAAGCACTACTATTGAACATAACATTATGGGGCCATAAACCATGTGGAAACTGCTGTTTCCGCATGATTTAGGCATTTTTAAGTATCCTAGCTATGTAACTAAAGGTCAGGGCTCTGTGATTCAGTCAAATTCTTCTACACCAAGCTCATCAAACAATGTCTTTGTAGTCCTAACTTTGTGCACTGGGACACAGTCATGTGTCCCAGTGCACAAAGTTTGGGGAAAATGGCTTTCCCCAGACTGTTGCCACAAAGTTGGAAGCATAGCATTGTACAAAATAACTTGGTATGCTGAAACATTAAAATTGTCCTTCACTGGAGATAAGAGGCCTAGCCCAAACTCTGAAAAACAGCCCCATACCATTATCCCAAACTTCACAGTTCGCATATTGCAATCAGCAGTATTTATTGCCAGCATGAAACATATGTAAACATATTGCACTCACAGATAAAGTGCTCAAAAAATTGGAATCAAAATAGCCATGGTCGGCAGACATGTCCTTCTGTTAAATAAGCACAGATATTCTCTCTCATCCACTTGGAAGAAAGAGATGAGGGGGAGAATATCTGTGCCTAATTTAACAGAAGGACATCTCTACTGGTTCTGGCTATGTTGAGTATATTTTTTTAAGACTTTATGGTTCATATTCAATTGTCGGCGGGTTCCGCCACGGAAAAACTAATACCGTTAATACAGTAATCTCTCTCTGGATTTCAGCTCGCAGCTCCCTGAGCTGCGAGCTGAAATCCAGCGAGTAAATTACCGTATTAACTGTTTTTCCGCGCACGATTACCGTAATAACGGTAATCATGCGCGGACCGCTGGATTTTCGGCAATCCCGCCGAAAATTGAATATGCTCCTATGTGTGACTGCAATATTTCTTCATGCTTACAAAAAATTACTGCACCACGAGTTTTTTCAAATTAATTTTAATATTTAATTAAATAATAAAGTGATGCTTTATTTATCATATGTGAAACAAAGGATTTATGCATGAATAAAGTTTCACTGTCACCTATTATTAGATGAGTGGATTCACATATTATATTGCAAATAAAACACTATAAAATCTGCAAAGTATATTTGTTCTTTTCCATTTCAAAAGCTGGTAATATATGCAGTTGTTTTTTTTTATTATATACAGGATTGTATTGAGTTTGAACACCTTAAGTAGTAAAAATAGCTAAGAGAACACAATGGGAAATGTCTTTACATGTTCAATACCAGAATCTTGAATTGTAGGAGGCACACAAAGCAACTTACTCAGTCAATTATCGGGTCAATCCCCCGATAAACGACCATTCAGCCCGATATTGCATTAGTGTGTACACTTAGATGACAAACGAAAGTCGGTCCAAAGCAATGACCATCGTTTGTTTTGATTATTCAGCAGAACTATAAATCTCATTCAGCTATGGAACGACATCTTTCCAATCCTGCAGTATGCACTCACGATCAAGATCTCCATAGAGTTTACAGAGTAATGATCTTTTCAGCTGACGGTTATGACAGATAGAGAGTACAGATCTGAGGGTAAATCTTTTAAAAGATGCATAGTGTGTACGCATGAACTGACATGCTGATAGGGACTTTTTATTTTTCTCAGTCGTTAGTAAAATCGTTGTCGATAAAACATTGGTCAGAAAATTCTTTAGTATGTACCCAAGCTTTAGCGCTGCTCCCTCATGGACGACTTACAATGCCAAAACCATTGCGAGAGGCAGCACACAAAGCATAGTGCATTGGGACCACATACTCTGCAATGGGACCAGGGTCAGAGGTCTTGTGGTAAACATGGTTTTAGCTCTGGTGATCTTCTAAAATATACAAAAAGGAAAAATGAAAAAAAATCAAATACTGGGAAAACATAGCAGGAAGTCTAATTTGTATTCATCAAGATTGCACCATTAAAACTCAGACAAAAAAGTAAAGTTTTGAAGTAATTAGGAGAAGAACAAATTAAGTTTAATTCTTCAAAAACGTTTCCACTTATATTTAATTTTACATGTAACTCAGAGAGAGCGTAAGAATTTTTAATATATTCTCAGACACTATAGTACCAAGCATTGGAGCTTTGCTCAAAGCATGACAAAGTCAATCTGCAGGCACAGCTGTTTCTACAGAATTACCTTAAGAGTTCACATTTGTAACAATGTGTATTTCTAGATGAATAAACATTAAATTTCACATTTAAAAGGTGACAGTCCGGAAATGCACAAACATAAGTTGAAACTAAGCAAATTATTGCTGTCTGAGATGTATTATCTTTCCAAATAAATGTCCCTTGTACTGTATTGTACAGATCTGCATGTTCATTTACAATAGCTCCATGTACCTGCAATTCATTAAACCTATAATCAATGTCAACCACTGCATCCCCCTCTGTGCGCTGATACTGTGACAACAAAACAGCTAGTTGAAAGATTTACGTACAGTGAACTAAAGTATGCAGGTATTTCAAAATAGAACCTATGGTATGACATAAGTGCCTTCTTTCTGAATATCTGTGAGGCTCACGATTATTGGGGCACTCTCCCAGATCCCGGGTGCAAGGGGGACTTAATGATGCAATTTGCATTGTTAATTCCTGTCACACCGCACAATGTTGCAAATTTCAACAGAAGATGGGGAGAAAGCAAAAGCTGACAGGCATGAGGTATGATGCTGAACAGTATAACCAAAATACTGAATGGACCAGAAGTCCTGAGTGAACAGGATACTGAATCCAAGACCAAGACACTGGAAATAAGAGGAGGTCTGGAACATGCATCCCATGCAACAGGTCAGGCAGTACAGGAGTATTCCAAGGACAGCAACGCTTAGAACAAGCTTTGCTTATAATTGTGTCATATTTGCTCCATTCAGCAATGCTAACACACCAACATATAGCTAGGCTCTCTGCAGGTAATCTGCATCGCTGTTTGGCTCTCTCCTTAATACGAGACCTGAAAATTTCCCTGCTACAGAGAAAGCCAAACGATGCGGAAGGTGATCAGCAAAGGTCCAAGCTATATCCTACTGCCAATACCTCACTAGGTAGTGTGAATGGTGGTTGTTCAATGGAGATAGTTCCACTAATGTACTATTAATGGAAAGAAAAGAAGGAAAATCATAAATATGCGAATAAGAAACAAAAACAAGGCAGTTATCCAAATTCTAAACAATGCAAATATGCATATTGCAAAGAAGGTGGCAGTTGCGGTCCAAAAAAAAAAAAGAAAAAAAAGCAATATCTCTACATCTATATCCACTATATGCACAAAAGTATTTGGCCATGCCTGTTATTAAAAATGAGGTATTTCACTCAGACCTGTTGCCAGAGGTTTACAAAATCATGCACCTTGCCATGCAGTATCCATTTGCAAACATTTATGACTCAAAATGGGTAGTTCTGAAGAGCTCAGTGACTTCAAGCGTGGTATTGTGATAGGATGCCAGCTTTGCAATAAAATGATTCATAAAATTTCATCCCTACTGGATATCCCAACGTTCAGCTGCAAGTGATATTATTAGAAATCGGAAGCATTTAGGAACAATGGCAACTCAGCCACAAAACGGAAGACCACCCAAAATCACAGAGTGGTGTCAACAAATGCTAAGGTTCATGGTGCATAACAGTCGCCAACGCTCTGCTGATTACATAGATGAAGAGTTCTGAACTTCCACTGGTATTAATGTGAGCACAAAAACTGTTCGGCGCGAGCTTAATGGAATGGGCTTTCATGGCTGGCCAGCTGCATGCATGCAAGCTGCACATCACCAAGATCAGAAGTATGTACAAGTTGTTATCGCTGCAAAAGGGGGACCAACTCCATATTAAAGTATATGTATTTGAATACAACATCCTTACCGTCCCATTTGGTGTAATGGTTACGCATCCATACACTTTTGTCCATATAGTGTGTGTATATACATATATATATATATATATATATATATATATATATATATATATATATATACACACACATATATATATATATATATACACACACACATATATATATATATATATATATACACACACATATATATATATATATATATATATACACACATATATATATATATATATATATATATATATATATATATATATATATATGTATATATGTATATATATATATATATATGTATATATGTATATATATATATATATATGTGTATATATATATATATATATATACACACACGTTAACACGTGCATGATACTCATGCATTCTAGTCAAATCAAGCTACTTAAGGTGTTAAAAAGGTTCTTGTCATGCATTTGGGCCTAGCCCAGGCCTCCTCAGGGGAAGAGCGTTACTTCCCGACGCAAGCGCCCTTTTTTAACGTGGTTTTGTCCACATGTCACCACCTCATCATTTATCTCCATCACCTCATCCTTCATCGCCACATCCTTCATCAAGCTACTTAAGGTGTTAAAAACTCCCCACTGTCACCCCCGGCAACCACCAACCACTCCCAACTGTCACTTCTCCTTCAAGAAATATATAGGTCAGTGTATAACTCTGCCCAGCAGGTGGCGCTGCAGCTTGTTTTGGTTTTTTTTCACACACGCCATTATGCATTTATATAGTAGATATATATATCCCACCAACAAAATGGCCAATGCTATCAAGGTATCAGAAAAAACAAAATAAACGGTTCTTAAATTTAGAAACCACCTCAAAATTGGACAGCATATTATCAAAATGCTTAAATAAATATTATCAAACCACCAAAGAGGGCTGCTGCTGCCACATGGGGATTAAGAGCCTCGCCATAAACATAATCGCGAGTTATGCAAATACTTGAATGAAACTTATCCAACCAACAAATTGGTCACCACCACATAGAGGTCAAAAAACATAACCAAGAGTTATCTCAATGCTTATATGAATCTTAATTAACTAACAAAATAGCCACTGTCACATCAGGGTCAGAAAATTTGCCACAAATAAAGATCTCACCGCAAACAAAAAAGCTATAAAATTCTAATGATATATATAATATAGGATTCACAGGATCCTCATCTATCACAAAACAGACACTTTAGTACAATCATGATTATAAATACATTATTAAACCAAACATCTTAATAAAAACCATATATAAACACCATGGAACCACGTGTATATGAAATCCTTAAAAAACAATTTAATATATACATACGAGAATTAAAAAACAGTACAAAATATCATAATTCATCATTATTACAAAACTATCATTTAATCCCATAGCTATCATTGAATCCATTTAATTTTGGACAACTGTAATTCCTTATTTCCACCTCTAACATTAAAAGGTATCTGTTCTAACCTTTAAAATACAAAAGAATCTATATTTATATTATGATAGACACTAAAATGTTGCGGAAGACTGTACTGTAATATTATTGGACATACTGGAAATCCTGCTAAGAAAGGTGAGGGAACAAAAGTCAGCCAAGTCGGCAAGCATTTTGCAAACTAAAGTCTGTTAACTAACCTTATATATTACCTATGACGCTTGCAGAAATGATTTTGTGTATGACAGGAATATAAAGTTCAGGGAATTTATTAGTATATTTGCAACATATGGAAGCTTTATGTTTTTGCAGCATAGATTTAGCTGTCTCATGAGAGTTGATCTTGTACAAAAGGCATCATGTTATGAATACAATTAACATGGTCAAACATATTATTTTTATATTTGAAAAAAATGTAGACATTTCAAGTTAAAGGAAAAGGAAGAAATATTAACCATTTAGATAAAAATCATGAATTATTTTGATGTTTTCTTTTTCTGCCTCCATCAAGAGGCACATTTGTCATGCTGTTGCATTAGCAATATCAGCTTGCGGTTAAGAAGCTATTATGTTTTTATAAATTTCTAGGATGAAATCAATCTTTTTAGGACCTTCCTGTGAGCGACAGGATCTGGCTGTAGTTGAAGCTGAATTTTGAGCTCTAAGGTGCATGACGTGTGTGTTGACAGAATTGATAAAATGTCAGCATCCTGCATGTATTTAACTATATATTATGCTATATAGCGGCTCTCAGCAATACACTGACATGCAATAAAAAGAGGAGGTCTGGAAACAGATACGTACATCAACAGAAAATCACTTTTAAAATTAAATGAGGGCATCTGTGGTTGCCAATACCAGGAATCTGCTTTCAAGCCAGCTTTAGGGCACTACAATTCAAGCACTTGCTTTGAAGAATGAAAAAATGAATATGTAATTACAAAATTGTTAATAAGAACACATATAATAATGAAAAAACAGATGGACATGCATAAGTATAATTAAAAAATGTGATATTTCAGTTTATGTTAATAGCCATATTAAGCATAAGTATAATAACATATTTGTGATTTTTTTTTTATAACTATTTATTTTGGAAAATATCATTAACAAACAGACAAGAATCAGCAATTAGTACATTACCAAAGAACAACAACATATTGTCACAGAACATACAAGTAAGCAAACATTAGTCGCGCCAATTGCTCAGGATACTGCAACATTTTCTAATATGAGATGGAGAAAGATGGGGGGAGAAGGGGGAGCACTGGTCGTCAAAATTAAAATACAGGAGAAAAGACTACCCAAAGACTCAGGGAAAAGAAACAACGTCCAACGTCAGGTCACCTATAAATCGCGCACCATTAAAGACCCCATAAGGTTCACTTCATATTTGTGATTTTTATGTTCATAAGCATAATATGCATATGTGTCCAAACTTTATTCAGATGAAGATTAAGGGGTGTCTTGATCATGAAGCAGTGATAACAGAGGTTTTCTATTGCTACTTATAATATAAAATCTATTATTGCCGCTATTTAACCGGAAAATTTTGCCACAGCAGTTGGTACTCTGCTCTCTGGCGATACTGGTTGGCAGCGGTATACAGACTCACCTCTTCTCCAACCACTCCAGGGTGCCACTACGCACGCCTGACCCTGACATTCCAGTTACACTTTCTATTAAAAAAAAGGTTTTTAAAAATAGAAAAAATATATATTTTATTATCTTTAAGGAAAACATGCCTCATTTAAATAATAGCGATAGAAGGTCAGCAGTAGTTCTTTCACCGCCATTGTCTTTGTTAAATAGGCTTATGTGTGCTTTGCATGGGGAAGCCTTCACCAGAGACCCATGAAGAAAAGAGAATAAAAAAAATAGAAAAGTCCTAAAACTGTCAAAAACTCCTGTTTTCATTGGAGAAAGAGCTTTTCTATCGTTCTTAAATAGGGAGAAAAAGTTGAACAGTATTCAGATCAGCAATATCTCAAGATACTAAAAAAGGGTTGGGACCGCACACAATTAGTACTTGCCTCTGCAAGGGGTTTGCATTACCTTTGCAGAACCATTAGATCACATTATAAGATCAGATAGCTAGCATAAAATGTTAACCTCAAGCTGGTAATAAGACATTCTGGTACAAAGAGAGACTTGCCTACTACGTCTATTGATACTGTGTGAATCCACTGTTATCACACTGAGATCAGGCTCACTAGCACAATGACAAAATAGGTGCAGTTACTCCTGGGTAAATAGCCAACCACTGTATTAGATCCTACTCATAGTTACACAATTTATGAATATGTTCAGAGGCATGTTTATTCGTGTCCTTTATTTGAGCTCCAAGCCAAGAAATACAAATGTAGCAAATTGTCTTTAAATGCTGGGCATATCTGCAGCCATCACGTATCCAATGCAGTACAATTTGCCCACGTGTAATGTTAACATTAAACACCAAAACATTGTTAAGTTTTCCTTGCAATACCATTGCTAACCACATGCATTGCTTTTGAGTCCCTGTGAGGTTGTGGTGAGAACTGCAGATTATGCTGAACAAAAAATGCTGCCAAAAAATAATAATATCAGAATGCTGTAGGAAGTGCAGTCCAGTGTTAATAAAGAAAATACCTACTACATTTGGGGTAGGAATTGGGTGCCATGACCTCAGGCAGTTATTAGTACACTTAAAACCTTATATAGTAATTACAGTACTGTATTCATTGTTTTTATAAGTTATTCTATATGGTTTCGGTGCAATCACAATTTCTCAGCTGACATATTGGTTATACACTAGTTTGTTATGATTCAAGAAAGGTAGTTATAGTTATGTTGTTAAGGGTAAACTATTGTTATACAGACTAAAACATTGCGTTGTAAGGATAATGAATAAATGTTTATATTAAGCAACGCATAGAACCACCCCACTTCCTTCTCTGCATCTACAAGCCCCATTATGTTGTACACACACACACCCCTATACGGCATTGGCTTCACCCCCACGCACTAGTAGCAAACTATTTTTCTTTGGCTTGTAATCCATACCACCAGACTGGTCCCTTAGCCTCTGTCTCCTCTTTCCTCTATGCCACAGCCCTCACAAGTTATATTCTCCCACCATCTTCTCCCCTTTTGAGTCGCCAAAAGACAATCTTTAAGATGTAAATCCCTATGCACACAATACGCTATGAATCTTATGATCCTCACATTTAATATCAATGGCTTTAAATGCACAATGGCCATGAAATACTTTAAATGGCTTAATGCTTATATCATATTTTAAAGTAAAGAAAAACAACCTCACCAAAGTTTAGTTATTAAAGCCTACTCTCATATATTTCACTCTACTATGCAGAGCAATGTTTTTCTTAATCTCTTTATTTATGGATAGCGACAGGTAGGAGAACGCAACAAACAGAAACAAGAAAACTGATTTACAGTTGAATAGAAAACCACAGCAACAAAAATAGTACAATATCCAGTAGTTAATAACACAATAGTAATAGAATAGGGGGTAGTGGGAAAAAAACACAATCCCTCAATTACAGTTCATCCACACAATTGTCGAAAAAATGTTGGAATTTTAAATGTATTTGGGGTTATGGAATAGGAGGAAAACCACGTGAGGGAACAGGTAAATGTGGGTGTAGGGAAGGTAAAAAGGAAAAATGGAGGGGTTTAGAGAGGAAACTCAAGGTATTGACTGCTCAAATTGTGCCTAGGAGTGTGTAATCGTGATATCGGTAACCAGAGGATCCAAGTTTTGTGGAAGGCAAATACTGTATCATTAAGTAGGCTGGATAAATACTCCATAGAGGAGACATGCCATATGCAATTTAGCAAAGCCTCTCTAATTGGGGGTCCTGTTTCTTCCATTTCTAGTGATTAAATTTTTAGCTGTATTGCTTATGTGGGTTATGTGTCTGTACCCATGTTTTATAAGTAAGGAAATTGATTTGCTTAAAAGTAGTACAGCGGGGTTTGCGGATTACCCAATAAATACAGGTGTGCTCTATTTGAGTTAATTGTTTTAATTTATCCGATTTCATCTGTAATCAGATTAAATTTTTTAATTTGTATGTAATTGGAAAAAGAACGATTGTGTTAAACCAGGGTGTAAAACTTGCGTTCCTAGTGCCACATGTGGCCCAAACATTCATTTGTTGTGGCTCAGAGAAAAAAATTACTTATCTGACGCCGCGCCAGATATCTGAAGCGGCGGCGTCCAGCGCCCTCCTCCCTTGGCACAGAATGTTGACATAATCACACCCGACATTTGCAGTGGTGAGTGCACAGAGAGGAGCCACGATAGAAAGAAAACAGAAGAGAACAAATAAGGCAATAGAAAGGTAAGTTAAGGAGAGCAAAAGCAGCATGGAGGGCACAGTGTGTAACAAGGGAGACAGGTGAAGGGGAGCAAAAGCAGCAAGAAGGGCACAGTGTGAAACAAGGGATACAGGTGGAGGGGAGCAAAAGCAGCATGTAGGGCACAATGTCAAGCATCAGGAAGAGAACATTAAACTTTTTTTACTGTTTCTTAATAATATACCTTACAAAACTGCACAATCTCATATATTTGGCCTGAACGGGGTTTTGAGTTTGACATACCTGCGCTAAACCTTGTTTCTTGCACAAATCCAAAAGGTGCGAGGGTAGGATCAAAATCTCCTGTTATATTGAGAAAGAGTTTAATACCTATATTGTCATAGGCATGAAAAGTTGAGGGTGTTTCCCAGAGGAAACATTGGATGGCACCAAATTGAAGTGAAAGGTGAGGGGTATGGTAAAAGCTTATACTGAGTGCTGTTTTTGACCCATATATTTTGTGTTAATTTAATTGTCGGAATTTCATAGGCCAAGGCCAGTTGGAGACTTCTCGCGAGCCAAGTTAGGTAGTCCAGACTGTCCTGCACCCAGGAGGAATCCACCCATTTTTTTAAAATCTGGATGAGAATACTAAGCTATCATGTCAAACAACTGTGAAGCTTGAAAGTATTTGTTTAGTATTGGGAGACCCAGACCTCCAGAGGTTGGTGTGACTTAGATAGGGTCTACCAACAGATTCTGGGTTTATTGTTGGCCCATATTAATTTATTGCACCTAACCCCTTCTGTGATTTACCCAGAAAAGCTGTTCTCAAAAATAAGCATTTTTGTTTTAGACTCCACACAACCTATTCTGACCTTTCTTAGGTAGACCATGTTAGCACACAAAAACTTTGTGGATTAGAGATCTCTCTATTGTCCATGCAGTAGTTGAACTGGAAATTAAATTTAGGTAAAGCTTCCAAAGAGCTATTACGAAAAAGGCACACGTCTGGCTAATATCTTAATAGCAAAACATACACACAATAGGATTATTTTTATAAAAGACTCATTGATTACAATTTGACTCCAAAAAAACTGTGAACCAGTTTTCAAATGTTTACACTTCCCTATATAATCTGAATCAAGTAATAACTATATCTAAATTCCTTTATTCTTTTTACTAATCATGTAGTCTCTTGCTAATCGGATTCACAATAATCCTAACATCAAGGTATTGACTAGACCTCAGAAGCGTAAAGAGGCATTGCACAAAGACAACATAATTTTGACAATATCTCAACCTCACACCTCCATACGCAATCTTATTAGCAAGCTTAAGTTATTTGAAAAATTATCTTATTTTCAAATTAATATCAAGAAAACAAAGATCTTGGGCTTAAACAACGAGCATTCTCAAAAACTGAAATACAGTTATTAAGCATGTAAAGTATTTTACTGTATGATGCACTTTGTAAACCCATTTTCACTATAATGCAAATATTATTTACTTTTTATATTGTGCCTCCATGATGCCCTGTACTCTATAATGCAAGGACCAAAACATGTGGTTCTCCATGCTTAAGAAGTTGGTCAGCAAAGTATTAAGAACATATCAATTGCTTTCAAATATAGAATACAAAATACAAGTGAAAAAAAAATTTCACAGCAAACCTCAAAGCAGAAGTGAAAAAAAACATGCACAACTGAGCAATGTGAGTCAACGTTGATTACAAAAAATATATAATAGTCATAATTATAGAATAATTACCATTTTTTGTTGTTGTGCTTCATTACATGTGATCATGAAATTCATTTTTTATTCATGCAGGTTAAAAATACTATTGTGGATTGAAATTTGATTAATGCATTAAGATGCTGGCACAGCAACTACCTCACTGCCATGTTTGCTCTCCTAAAGAATTCACTGAACTAAGAATAAAAGTCACTTCTGATCAATCAAAATCCAAGTCTCCACCTGTGTGATATTTCCATGAAAAACTATGTAAAGTGTTGAGGTTTGTATATATATGCTTAGATAAGTATAAAGTTTTTTGTATTCTGCAGATATGGTATTTCAAAGAAGGTACACAATGGGTAAACATTTTACATGCTGTAGCACAGTGAATAATAGCACTGGGGTCATGAGTTTAATTCTGACCAGGGCCATATCTGTGTGGAGTCTGTGGGGTATATTTACTAAACTGCGGGTTTGAAAAAGTGGAGATGTTGCCTATAGCAACCAATCAGATTCTAGTTGTCATTTTGTAGAATGTACTAAATGAATGACAACTAGAATCTGATTGGTTGCTGTAGGCAACATCTCCACTTTTTAAAACCCTCACTCTAATTCTGTCTAGTAGTAATTCATTGACTTGTTGAATCCTTCACACATTAGCATACATAATACATGGCAATGAAGAGTACAGCATTTGCAGAGTGTAGAAATCAAACAAGCAGCTGTGGTTGTCAATGCCCCTCCCCTTTGTCCTAATGTATGTGTATTGGAAATACACAGACGTGGGCCACTGACAATAACCCTGCCTGTCTGAATCCGGTCAGCTGGACTAGTATACAGCAGAACAGTGTGGGATCATTGTAGACGTAAGGTGACCTGGCAGATTGGGCTAGTGATGCATCAAGGGTAAGTAATATAATGTTAACTTTAGAAACTCCAGCCACTTATAGATTTAGTGCCTGATTCATGTTTGGATGCAACTTATGTTTTAAAAAAGAACATCCGACTGTATTCAAATCCAAAAGGTATCACAAGAGAAGTTTCTATTTGAATCTGGGTGTAAGTACGCTCTACCTAAAAGCTACTTGCCACGTGTAGATACATACAACAGAATGCAGGATATATCCACAAACTACTCACTTACAGATCACATCATAAATTAATTTTACATTTTAAAATAAATGAACAACTCTTGACAGTATAATCATTAATAAAAATATGGATTTAAAAAATATATATATAATTTACATTAAATATACCTAAATCAAGATGCTTTTAATGCACACCGTACATACAATGTGTGTATAGTCAATCTACCTTGCATATGCATGTTCTGTGCTAGCTAGTGGCACACACAGGTGTAGTTTTTAAAACAAAGACCATGCCATGTCAGTCATTACTCTCAGTTTGCACTTACAATTGCCCTGTAGCTGGTGCAAGTGATGGGACTGAAATCAGGGGTACTTACGAGAAACACAAGACTTGAATCGTATTTGTGTCGGCACGCCCTTAATGTACATGGCCTATTATCATCCACTCTTCCCTCCCTCCCCTGTAAGTGTCACCTGCGTTCAGACATGAATTGCATGCAATTGCGTTCACTGATGTAACTTCCATTTCTGAGCATGTGCAAAGCTATTTCATGTAAGATTTGGCACGCAAACGGACATCCGCCCGAATATGAATTAGGTCCCTACTGTTTGGGGTGGCATTCTCAGCTGTCAAGGGACCAACATAACATATTCTTAAAACTAAAAGAAAAACATTATAACAATTTCAGGAAATAGTTAACACTTGCACATACCTTGTAGCTCTTTAAATGTAGTAAAGAATTTGCCCATCAAGCTCTTTAACTCATTATTGGCCAATGAGATTGAGTAGATTTTGTCAGCCACTGCGTTGATTGGTAAATACAATCCAGTTGGGAAAGCATTCAAAGCACAACTTGATAGATCTGCAAATATATAAAAAGGCAAATGAAGAAAATGGAATGCTACTAAATTGTCCTGTATCTGAGTACGGATTTCTTTTATATTATAATTAGCTCTAGCCATTTCCTTTTTCGTCCATAATGCCAAAGATTTGCAAGAGTTTTACCAGCACTTACACTAATGGGCCATGTAAACGACACAATCAAGTACAAAAATATGTAAACCATGTGCAAGCAACCAAATCACGCTGTTAAAAGTAAATTTAGTATATAAAGTTTGACTGTTCCTCTCTGTCAAAGATTACCAGACACTATATGTTTTGTTTCTGAACTTTTATTTATTTTTAAGTTATCATTTTTATTTATTATTTTTTTTAATGGGAAACAGGTTTCAATCCTTCTTGATATTATAACATTACATTTTATCTTCTAATGGTGCCATTTGCAATGTGATATAATATTCACAAGAAAGCAGCTTATCAATTCACTGTGAGCCTCAGTGACGTTACTGGTTGATAGCAAATTTATATGCAGTATTCACAAGAGTGTTGGTTTAGCCCACAAAATGGCTGCCTCCACTGTGTAGGTAACTATATGCAAACTTGATTATGTAATTAGCCTGCCCTGCTTTACTTTATACACAAAAACAACATATGCAAAGTATTTTCTACTACAAACACTAAATCCCAGATATGGTTGCATTTGAGGTTTATGAAAATGGGTATAAGACAGACACCCTCCTTGTATTAAAATTAAAGCATTCCAGAAATAGCGTTATCATAAAAATAAGCAAGGACATTTTGTGTTCAACAAAAATAAAATTGCTGATGTTACGTTTTATCCTCAGTCACAGAATCTCTAATCAATTACCACCCTCATTGACCAATACTTGCAATTTTGTATTCTACCCTGGTCTGGATAAATGTATGAGGTAGTATTATAAATGATAAAATGTTTCATTTCCTTCTTTAGGGAACTAATTTCTATCCTACTAATGTGCTCCAAAAGCATAGTAATACACAAGTCTGAAAAATCACTGTAACATGCGGATGTTTTTTTTTATGCTCACTCAACCAATGACCTCCCTTCCAGTGGTTAAAGTGGGCCACTATACAACGGTATGCCATACCGCCACTTCTCCCATTGCTTTTTTCTGAGTTGTATATCACCAATATTGTAAAGTAGAACATGAAATCAAGAAGCTTCCATATTATCACAATTAAAATGTTTAAACAATAGACTGCGAGACGGGGGGATCGCTAATATGAGACATTGAATGGACAAGTTGGATACATATATGCATATATCGTTTTTATCCCTAACTGAGACAAACTTGAAAGTAGATGCGTTCCACTGTAGAACGCAGAAGCAATCTATCTTGCTGTCAGTGGCGAGTTAAGAATGTTTCATTTTGATCTGCACCTTTGGTTTCAATTTGTGGACATACAATACTGTGCAAAAGTTTTAGGCAACAACTTCCCTGCAGAGTTCCTTCAAAAACTCTGTGCAAGTGTACCTGGAAAAACTGATGCTGTTTTGAAGGCAAAGGGTTGTCACACCAAATAATGATTTGAGTTAGATTTCTCTTCTGTTCATGCACTTTGCATTTTGTTAATTGATCAAAATAAACTATTAGCATTTCATTTTTGAAAGCATTCTTACTTTGCAGCATTTTTTTCCACATCCGCCTAAAACTTTTGCACAGTATTGTATATTGGATTAAGTTAAGTAAATTGATTTCAGAAACTACCTAGCCCCATAGTCTTTTGCAAGCAGTGACCAACCACATTTCTTCACACAAACACCAGAGACAACACAGAAGCAGCGAGACACCTGGCACATATATTCCTCAAATTCTCCACAATCCTCATACTGTGTAAGAGTTATTTATATTAATTCTCGAGCATAAACACCTGGTAAGCAGCTCGAGCTCCTATTCTGTGTGTTTGATATTCTGAGTGGAACATCTAAAACCATCTATAGAGACTGGTTTATTGATGCGAATCAGGCTGACTTCAGGTCATGTGTAGGTGAATTCGAAGAGACAACAGAGTATGTTTCAAGGCAGTGGTTGGTTGGGCTGGGGGACAGATGGGGGAGAGGAGGGGTCCCCGGCCCAGTCCCATATCGGGCTACCTTGGGCTGAGTCACCTGCATTTTTTTTCCATTAAAATGTTCCTAATAGTCTGCCAAGTCTAGTCTTCTGGGCTTATAATTGCCAGACACTATTCTAAGGTTGGGGGGAAGGGGGGGCAGGTGAGTTGGACCACAGATAAGCAGCAAAGAGGGTTGGCTGGGAATACACAGACAGATTTGGAGGAGAATCAATTCAGACCTAAAATGAATTTCAAATTATCAAATGCCATTTCAACATCTCCTTATCATTATTCTTTTATCACAATAAACACAACACACAATAAAGTTGCAATAACAGTAAAGTCACAGCTGCTACAATAGATTACATATAAAATATGTGTGAGTCTGGAATAAACGATCATTAAAAAAGTGTTCAGCAAAGTGGAATATTGATTTTGTGGTGGTAGAGTGCTGTGATATGTATGGGGGGGCAGTTAAGGGAAACTTAGGGGGTGAGTGTTGCAGCAGTGACAAATAGTTCAAGAAGTGACAAGAAACGGGGTGTTGTAGAAGGTGCACCACGGACAAAACATTTCCAAAACTCCCTCTCTGTGCCCATTAAAGAAAATGCATAAAATGTTATTATAGGTGGTACCTATCCCTTCCAGGAATCCCTTCCTTTCCTCAACTACTTCAAACTTATGTTGGAGACACTGCTTTCAGATAGGGTTATCCATTCATACATGGGTGGAATGTCCTAAAATAACAACATTCTGGTTAGGGGTCAAGGGCTGGTAAAATTCATCACAAATGTGACAGTTGCTAACTGTCCGGATTTTTTATTTACTTCCTCTCCCTATTACAGGAGTCTTCTAGCATACCAACTAGTTAATCAGGCATATTTATAATACAACAAACTGCAGCCACCTGGAATGAGCCAAATCCACTTTTGATTGCCTTGGTCATTAGCCACAAGAGGAATACTTACAGTATGGGGAGTATCATTATGCAACATTCAGCAACACCCTTCGTGAAAACATGGCTGCCCTGGAGCAATCATTTTAAGGATCTACCTAACCATAATATCAAAGTAGATCTGTGCCCTTCCTTATTCGGACATATAAAGACCCATGTTGCAAGCGGGTTATAGTTATTGTATACACCCCTCTCCAAATCCTTGAACTGTGACCACTTCCTAATTCCCACCCTCCCTTACCACCCCTTTCCCCACCTTCTGCTTCCAACCTATTATGAACTGTACAACACACACTTTTTTAATGTACATATCTGTACAATGTTCTTTTTCATTGCTTATAAATGATACTTTTTTTTCTTACAGTGATATAATTCTAATCTTTTGTTCCTCAATAAAGAGTTATAAAAAAATCTGTATATAATGCATTTTTAAGCATTCTCATTTGAGATTTATTTTCACATTCTGACAGCTTGATAACTTTGAGAAACGATTTAGCTAAACAACAATAACACAAAGGTATCACATTTACATAACTACAAATATATAACTCTAAAATTGCAACATGAAGTGAAAGCTCAAGCGAGCATGAGCAACTGAAAATTAAAATGAATGTGGGTGTCACTTGAGATTATTTTATAACTTATTTACAAATTTAGTAGAGAACATCTCTTTAAAATTCTTCAGAGTGACCATTTGAAACAGACAGACAATTCAAGCAGGGAGCAATTTGCATAAACAAAGGCTTGTGTTTGTAATATGAATGAAGGTTTGATCACCTTTAATGAAACGCTCTGCTTTTACTGAGAAATATGTATGACAAATGATCTGCAAGAAAGGCTATATGAATTTTGGAAGACCTGAATGAAACCTACTATCCCCTATCTCACAGAAAATGAAAAGCTGATTTTCCTAAAAAAAATAATAATTATTTTTGATTAAATATTTCTAATTTTATTCCCACACCATTATGTTTGTCATGACTGAAGTGTTTATTTATCAAAGGATAATAAGCTCTGAACCCAGTTTCACAGGATTTAGGGTTTCTCCCTATTCACCAAAGGCTGAGGGCTATAGTCAGTGGTAGCCATCACCAGAACCCTGGCCTGTCATTCGCGATGTGGCTCTGTAGGGATCAGGTTTTTGTTGTCTATCAGGGTTTTTTATTTTTTAACCTTTAGATTGCCAAAGAAGACAGAAGGAAAGAAGATGGAAGAGAAGAAGAAATCAGAAGTTCCCTTAGGATTTAATATTATAAGAAAAAGTGGATAATAAAGGAATTGGGGGTGGGAAATGTTTACTTAAATGAAAGTACTTTTAATACAATGTGGCTGTTTTTTTATTTTATTATGTGATGCTACAGGACCCAGTAGGCCCTGGATCCCAGGCCATGCCCAGGCTGGTGATTATAGTTCTGGAAGTGCCAGCATACCCATGCAATTTATAGCTGCCAGGGCTTGCTGGGACCATTAAAACCACATAATAAAATACAATTTTTTTACGCTTTAACAATCATTATCCCAGCACCCACCAACTAGGGTTGATGGGATGAGCCCAAGTGCTTAGCTCATCAACAATGGCTGATTTTTCAATGGATAGGGTTGCTTTTAATTTTGCTTGTTTGCTCGCCCAATTCCACTAGGGAATTCAGCCTGTGCTGAACAGGGGGACCCCACGCTACAGGTTTCCCTGTTATAGTGTGACCTGCCCAGTCTGTCATAGCCTGGTGTTGGTGTAAACTATATATTGACATATGAGTATGCCTTTTTCATGAGATGTATGATAATGCATACCTGTTAAAAAACAGACTTCTGTTCAACTCTAAAGGAGCCCATAAATGTTTAGCATAATCAAGAGCGGCTCTGCTCTGACTCGTTAGATCAAGAGAAAGCTTCAGAGGAAGCTAGCTTCAATATATAAGAGATATGTAAGTACTTTGAAATATGCACAAAATTGAACAACAAGTACAAAGTAAACTGCAAATCAGTATACAATATGTTTGATGCATTACTTGCATCAAAATATCAGACTTCATTCAGAGAGAGATTATGACCATGGAATGTTTGAATTACTTTATCTATTATCCATGATATGCTTCGTAATGATCTAAAGATAGCGTAGGTCATTGGTGAGATCTGCATTTGAACAATATTTCTCTGTTTGAACAAATCTTCAAAAGTGTCTTCATGCATCCATGTCCTGCAGCCTCTACATTCCCCACATTGTGTAGTCACCAGATAAGAGGTATCATCAATTTATCATATTTCAGAGCACAGCAGGCAGATAGGTTATCTGTTTGATTATTAGCATGAGTTAAACACACAATTCAGTGACAGATATGAATCCACTTGTCATGACTAGTCCGCAATTTCCATATATGCATTAAACTGTATTTCAGCCTAGACCATTCTATTGCTTTTACATTAAACAAGTCTTTAAAGCAGCAAGGCCTTTCCAACTTTACCTTATAGTATCATTATTCATACACCCATTTCTGCTTTCATATTAAAGTACAATATAAAATATATATTCCAAATATAATACATAAATGTGTCATTGTTAGAGTTAAAAATGGAATACTCTGAACACTACCCAAACAAACTTACTTTACTCGTAATAGTAATATAATATTATGTAATTTTCAAAAAAAATTCACCCCTCTAACATTACAATGAAAGGAATTAATACAATACATATTATGATTTATGTGTTGGTGCGTGTGGGGACACTTGGCCAATATAAAGCGTGATTGCGCTATTTGAGATAAGTCAATCTACAAAAAAAAGTGGAATATAAACTGTGGGAGGAGATAGGGGTGTGACATCCTAAGGTAAGATGAGTGGACTCAAACCACAGCTAGCTGATCACAAGACACGTTTCCTACATCATGGCACATGTATTTGCACATCTTTTTAAAATCTTCTGTGACCTAATCACCTTTAAAAACAGGAACGGAGCTTGACTCTGCGAGGGTAGAGAAACCCTGTAATATATATTTCATTTTTCAGGTGCACGGAATGTAATAGATGATATTACCCATAAAGACTCTATTCATAGTCACATGTTTGCTTTCGTTAGCTTTATTCATTAAATTAAGTTCCTTGTAACAAGGTGAAAGGTAAATATTTTTTCATTGAATGATAATGTGAGCGATCTTTTTCTGAATTATGTTTAACTCAAAACAAACAAAAATGAGATTAAAATTCTATCAAATATACATCAAGTTGTGCTTTTGAAAGTGATACATTTCAACATCTCAACAGGGCACTCCAGGGTGGTCAAGTTAAAATTTACATTTTATTAGATATGCATTAAAAATCAGATAAAACTATTTGGGTAGAGAGCGAAATATTTAAAATAACAAATAATTAAATTGCATTTCCTCAGCTGCTACCATGGTGACGAAATGCACTTAGATGGGTGCCATATTTATATAAGTGTCACTGTAATACATTACAAAGGGTTCCAATATAAGTACTGATGAAAAACAGAGTTCCCACTGTCTGTAATATAGACGTTGAGTTAGTCAGTTATGTCAAACGTCTATAAGTATATCCCAGTCGGAAATTAGCAGAGAGAACGAATAACCAGTGGAGAGTTAAATCGGGAGTATAAAATAAAGGTCAAAAGGTCCTATCCCCTAAGATCGCAGGATTTTGTGAGTATCCCTAACTAATAGTAAACTGGGATGCGATCAGAGGAAGGATAGTGGCCAATGTGCATTTCTCTCAGTAGCTTTTGCAAAGCAGAAGTGGAAAAGAAATGACAGCTCTTATATAGTAAAGAGAAAGAGGTGTGTTCATTAATTAATTAGGAGACCAATCACGTGTTCCCTTGATTGACGCGTATATTAGCCAATCACATTGGTCCACAAGACCCGCCTCTATTAACTCCTAAATGTAGTGGATTTAAAAAATGGGGACATGTAAGATCTCTGCTTCGTTGGATGTTGGTTGAAAATAATAGTGCAAATTCAATATATATATTTGTAATGTGTAGCTATTACAGTAACAGGAATTTTATAGGTCTGTAGACCGATCCACATCGTTCTTGAAGCGTGTTCTACTTATCCCCTATTATTAACCACAGCAATCAGACGAAAAGTTAGCAGAAGGGGGCAAAAATACTGTTATATATGTATGTTAATTAGGCTGTTATATTTATAACAGAATATTACAAATCATGTCATAATTTCTGAAGAGGGTACTTTGTAACTGCATTAGATCTTGCATTAATACCTCTCATAGGACATGATCAATGATAATTGCATCAAAAATACCAAAGGAAATACCCAAAAACATCAGGGAGCCTATTTTCGGTATAGCTGAAGGGTAAATACAATAAATTCATTTGATTTGAAAAAGTAATCATTTCATCATGTCATTGTATCCATGATATAAAGTTCAGAAATCATTGTGTAGGAAAGCAATTGTGTACAATTGCAGAAAAATACAGTCTAGTAGTGATGTCCATCCATATTAATTTTGATAATCAATAAAAAGCAAGCATAGAAACCTAGCTCAAATGATAGAACATAACACTTTTCAACATCAAGACTGTTAGTTGTAATTATTACAACCCTCATAAATCAGCTGTAAGTGTGATCATGGGCGCTGCGAGAGGGGGGACCAACAATTGTTTTTATTTATTTTTTTGCACTTTCAAATTTAATTTTTTCATTTAAGGATTTTTGTTTTTTTTTATTCATTCTTTTTTTGTTATTTTTTTTTATCCTTAAAATTTACTTTTGAAGATTGGATGCATGTATCATATACTGCGTGATATGTGTTATGTACTGTGTTCGCTTATTGCTCTGCTTTTCTATATTTCATGTACCTATAAATTTTCTAAACAGACCCCAACATTCCAGGGTTCAGACAAGAAACCAGCAGCAGACTGTGAAAGCTGTAATAACAGGTAGGATAGAGCAACAGAGTCCACCATCAGTCTTGTTTTTTAGCCTTGCTAATTTTGTTTACCAGCCTCTCTTACTCTCTACCTCTTTTAGTACCCCTCTAACTGTTCTCTCACCTTCCTTAATGTCCTTTCCATCCACGGCTGTGTTTCTACATTCCATCTTACCCACCTCCTGCATGCCACCTTCACTCCTCCTCATCCTCTCCAACCTTACCCTTTCATCACACTTTTCATTTTTGACTCTGCACATCCGACCAATTTGGTTTGAAGATTCTTGAAGAGCTATGCCCCAGAGGGTGCCCTCACCCTGTGAGCCATAGCTAAAGGCCGAATTGTTGCTTTCATAAAAATTATTGAGTTTGAGTAGTCCCTATTCTTAACAATATAATTTATATATAAATAAAAATTTCAGTCCTCTATGGGACCATTATGAATATAGACAAGAACATGGGCTCCTATAGTTTCTAAAACTGTAGAGCTCTAATTACATATACCGGGCCTGATTCATCTTCAAACTCAATGTGATCGCACATAACTTGTACGCACGTGCCCCCATATTCAAGTACAAGTGGATCTCAAGATACAATTCCATTTTAATCTGGGTATAAGTACTCTCTGCCTATACATTACTTGCCGTATGTAGACAGAACACAGTGCAGGACATGCACATTCATATGTGTAATATAAAGTTCAACCGGAATGCATGATTTTTTTTTTTATAAAATTCACAACTCTTAACACTGCAATTATTAATAAAAGTTTATGTTTTTAAAAACTTTTTTTTTACACGAAATACATAAATCCGAATGTTCTTCATGCTTACTGTGCATAAATTGCATTTTTATAGTTTGTCTTACTTGCAAACACAAGCACTCATGTAATTATCACTATCAGTTGGGACTTACACCTCCCCTATAGCTGGAGCAAATGATACTGCTAAAAAACACGTACCTACAAGATAACCTGAAATTGAATTGACTGCATCTGCATAGGCATGTCCTTGGTACGCCCTTACCGTACATTGCCTACCTCCATACATCCCTTCCCACCTCCTTCCCGCTCTTCAAGTCACAGGCAGTTGTGTTAGTTGCGTTCAGACATGAATTGCATACAATTGCATTCACTGATGTAAGTTCAGTTCTGGCGCAAGAAAAAAAAGCAAGAGAGAAAAGGAATGCTGAAGGCCAGAGAACTCTTGAAAGTATAGGATTTACTGTTTCCTCTCAATTGTCTGAGAATTAAGGTCAGAAGGAGGGCACTGGATCTTCAACAATAACAAGTGGTCTTGAAATTGATAAAGTGAATGAAAATCTAACTGTTATTGTTCTTGATGATGATGATAGTGGTTCAAGTAGTATGCCAACATGTGCTTCTGACACTGCACTGATTTCAGAACCACATACAAATTCTGCACATAAAGTTGATGTCACTGAGGTTTGTTCCACATCTTACTCAATGGGGGCATCTGATATTGAATTAGATAGCAAATAGCAGCTTTTGAAGTTTGATATAGGCCTTCTCCAACCAGGATTCTCAATGACCCAAATAGAAGTTGCCATATGACAAGGACCAGAACCATACCCAATATATTCCCCACCTGATAAAGATGGCAGCCAATTTCCTACTTATATATTAAATTGTCACTTAAACAACAAAGAAACAGTTCCTCGTGACTGGTTAGTTTGGACTAAAAGTAAGCAAACTTTGTTCTGCTTTCCCTGTTTTTTATTCAGCAAACTCACAGTAACATATTGTTCAGTTTTGACAACAGCAATCGGTTGGGGACCTTCTAAAGGTTATAGAAGACTGAACAATAAAATACCTGACCATGAAAATAGTAATAACCATCATCCATGTTACATAAAGTGGTGAAATTTTGAAAACAATCTTGAAAAAAATACTACAGTTGATCGTTTAGTATGGCAAAAAAAATCAGAATGAAACAGAAGTTTGGAAAGCCTTATTACAAAGATTTCTGGATCTAGTTCGGTTTCTTACTGAACGTGGACTGTCTTTTAGAGGAGCAAGCAACCTAATCGAACATGCAAGAAATGGCAATTTTTTAGGAATGTTAGAAATTGTAAGCCACTACGACCCTTTGCTTGCAGAGCATTTGAAAAATGTAAAACAGGCGTAAATGAAGAAAAAAAAGATTACAAGTACATTACTTGTCAGCCGACATTTAAAATTAATTTATATCATGCTGTGTCGAATATGTGTTTAACTGCATTTTAAAGGAAAGGGAAACTGCAAAGTAATTTTCTATCATTGTAGATGCAACACCAGACTCAGCACACACAGAGCAAACTACAATCATTTTGCATTACGTTCTTGTTGTAAAAGATGAATATGAAGTTTTAGAACAATTTTTGGAATTTGTCAAGTGCAATAAAAAAATCAGGGAAAACTATTGCAGATTTAATTTTAGAAACACTTTGAAAATGTAATATTCCAATAAATGATTGTCGTGGACAAGGCTATGACAATCGATCTAACATGAGTGGAGCATACAGGGTGTCCTAACTCGAATTTTACAATTAAATCAGCTTGCTAATTTTTCTCCTTGTGCCTGTCACAGTTTGAATCTGTGTGGTGTCCATGCAGCAGAATGTTGTCCGAAGGTTGTGACATTTTTGGGCATTGTACATAAGCTGTATAATATATTTAGTGGCAGTCCGCAGAGATGGGAAATTTTGAAAGCAAACATCGGTGCTTCACTCCACTCCATATCAAATACACATTGGTCTGCAAGGGGAGAGAGTGTGAAACCATTTGCTAAAAGACTTCCTGGGATCCAAAAGGCAATTGAGTCAGTGTTGGATCTAAACCTAACATCAGAAATCTGAAATGTTTTGCAAGCACGCAAATTGATAAAGAAGTTGAAAATCTTTCCAGTCTGGTAGATGAACTAAAAGCAATTAGAAAAATTTGGCAGGCTATCTTAAATTAATCCAGATTGGTTACTGAAAATTTAAGCATGCCAACTGAGTTTAGATTTTTTTCAGGAAAGACGTCAAAGAAAAAGGACAAGATATTTTGATGAATCATCAACTGAAGAAGCTTTCTCTAATTCAACCCCAGAAGAGATGTTCAAGTGCAAAGTATTTCACATTCTTTTGGACAGCGTCATAGGCAATATGGCAACACGACTTGATGCAGCAAAAGCCATAAATTCTTTAGTCAGTATTTTATGGATCTTCCCTGAAGATGATGAAGAAGTTCGAGAAAAGGCAAACCAGCTTCAACAAAGATATGAAGATGATATTAGCCAAGCTGTGTGATGAGTTAATACACCTTAAATCAATATATAATTCAAATTTAAGAGAATATCCTCTTTCACCTATCAAAAACCTAAACAAACTGAAGCACCTGAAGCTTGAACCTGTTTCCAAATTATTTTATTGCCTTAAAGGTTGTTCTCCACCATACCCGTAAAAGTGGCTCAAGCTGAACGCTCTTTCAGTTGTCTCTCAAGAATAAAAAAGGTTTTAAGATCAACAATGACTCAGAATAATTTGAAATGATTTAGGTTTGCTATAAATAGAGGTTAACTAGGCCAGAAATTGCTATTTTCAAGTATTATCGACTTATTTGCAAGTCGTAAAGCTCCACAGTAATGGATGCAGATATTACAATTCAGCGCTGGAAAAAGTCTGGGCACATAGATATTAAGTATTAAAAAGTCAGCAATGTCTCCTGGTTGATGTAATGGTCAGCCCATAGGGATAGGTGGTGATTCCCACTACCTGTATAATTGTAAACTCTTATGCTGTTCCATGGCACTCAAAGGTGGTGGATATTACATCAAAAGGTAGTATATGTATCGTTTCATAAAGATATAAAGTACAGTTTTATTTATATCTTCATTACTTTCCTTTATATCTTTAATAAACTTTACATATACTACCTTTTGATGTAATAACCACCATCTTCGAGCGCTGGGGAACAACAGCATAGGCACCCAAATTTGAGTCTTGCCTGCAATGGGCTGTAGTGTGAGCCCTTGAAGCTGTGAAAATGAAAGGTATTTTTTTATGAGGACTCCTAACTTATTCAGTCTTGTTCACTTTTGTTATAAGTATAGTTTATTGGTCATACCAAATGTAATTTTGTTATGAACCAAATTTGTTTGAGAATGTTTTAAGTGTTTTGATGTTTACAAACTAGAAAAATAACTTGATGCAAAATCATCTGTTATTACTGCAGAGGGAGGGATGTGTAATATGTAAAATACAGAAATAATGTACTTAGAATAAATAAACTGTATTCTTACTGACAGGCATAGAATTTTTACCTCTTGGTAAATCACTTTAAAATTGCACTCTCTGGGCCTGATTCATTAAGGCAAGCAAAGCAAAAAAAAAACAAAGGTGTAAATTTGCTCTTGGACAACCCTTGTTACATTGCAAGAGGTGCAAATTAGTTTATTATTTTGCATGTAAGGAAAATACTGGCTGTTTTATCATGTAGCACACAAAGAGCTTCATTTTTACACTGAAATATAAAGATGATCTAGGACATGCCCTATACCAACAATAAATCAGTCCCCACATTTAAAATGTACCTCCCCCTCCAATGCAACATGGTTTTGCCAAGGTGCAAATTTATGCCTTTTTTTGCTTTACTTTACTTAATGAAGCAGGCTCTCTAGGATCATTGTTTCCTTGAAACAAAAAATATAATTTTGTATTGTCACTAATATGTTCATAACCTACCTCCCAATATATTTTATGGTACTTTACCTGCCAGATGTAGTGGCCGTTTTGAAAATATACATTATATGTTGGTTTGCCTTTCTACTTTACTTTCTACTCTATCAGCTCAATGTGTAACTGGGGTTATGACACTTACACATGGTTGGAGATGTCTGTATGTCAGAGGTATTTACAGTAGAACTGATTTTTTATTTATTTTATTTTCTCCACCTAAATTATTTTCATATTTCCATTTAAAGTTTTAACATGCCAAAGTTAGGTTTCACTATCTTTCTGTAACAAAATGTATGTTATGTATTGTATGTATTTGTTCTTTACATCAGAAATGTATAAAATAAAGTTGTTTTGTTTAAATTTGTCTGTTTCATTGTAACATCTGCATATCTTCCAATAAAAATGCAGTTTTTAAGTCACTGTCCCGCTGTCCTGAAAGTCAGGACTGCTGGGACATATGTCACGCTCCGGCGAGCGGGCGCTGCACACTTCTGCCAAAGATGTATGCAGCGATGCAGGGTTTTTTCTGTAGGAGGGTGGCCTAGCGCTTTTCCCCTCCTAGGCATGCCCCCAATGATGCTCACACACCCCCATATGTATGGCCACACCCCCCTTCAAGGCACAATGCCGCACATTATATACTATGCAGCTCAACTATAAAGGGGGCCCCAAGACGTTGCTGTAACGAGACCCAGAACTCCTCTCCGTTACCGATCACAGTAGGTGGATTGTTGCTCAAAAGTTAAGTAAATATATACACCCTGCTTAAATAAATGCATTGTTCAGTTAAATTAATCCAGTCTTTGTTTTTATTTTGCTATGCATTGAGATATATACACATATATACATACATACATATATACACACAAAATACTAAAAAGTAATAGCTATTCCATTTTGCTGTGCTCAATAAATGTGTTGGGTGCCTTTAACACCATTTTGTGACTCTGAGCATATGTTAGTGGTCAACAGGAGGAGACTCAGGTACCCTGAGTCTCCTCCTGTTGACCATGGCCCCGACAATAACCTAATAACCCACGTGTCAAGAGTCAGGTGGAGGCACTGCGAGCTACAGGAAAAGTAAGAAGAAACTGTTATATGTTTACATACACACCATTCCCTACTTTACTGAGAATAAGGGTGCAGTCCTTTCGGAGGCTAGATGGCCTGTGGCCTCCTGAATTGTTTCAGGTTACCCATCACTGCCCTAAATCATCCGGGGAAAAGTTTCATGCAATACTACCAGACAAAAATTTCAATAAAGTTGCAAATAGTTATAAATTATATTCTTTCTGGAATTGCTTATTTTTTTTAAATATAATTCTAGAAAGTTGCAAAAGTTGGACAAAAGCACTAGAATAGAACAGCAATCTGTCATCTTACCATCTACAGAGAATGTGGTTTCTGGCAAAAGAAAACAAAGAAAACAGCATGGGTTGGCTGAAGCATAGAAGAATTGAAAATAGAGTGGATACAAGTCAGACCTTAAAATTAAATTTGAAAGCAATATTTAGTTTGTCATTTAATACTTTAGATTAGTAAATTATTCTAAGAATGATATTTAATATTTTATATCTCTTGAAATGTTTAACAGGATCAGACTGTTATATTTGTTTCTCTTTCAAACTAGAACATGTTTTTTACCGTTTAAAATCAAACTGTATTGAGTACTCTGCAGTGTGCGCTATCAAGGGGAAATAAAGGGGCAAGTAGCTACAGTTATAGACCAGAAATACCTGGTCACAATGCAACACTAGATTTATGTGGCTATTAATACAATTTCTCTTTTCATTCTCACAGTACATCTCCTTGGAAAAGGTGTAATCATAAATCAAAAAAAAGTGGCAGACCTTTTCCAGTCATCTACTGAGCTGCTCACTACACATTTACTTTTTTTTTCACTTTATTTAAGAAATTTACTAAACCCCTGAACACCCTCCTATCAGGAAGCACGATGGATGTAATCCGAAACCATATCGTCGCGGGACATGTTGTTTGCGCTACCTATCAGGGTTGCCAACTCCGAAATGAAAAACAAGCAGCTGCTAAGTGAAAAACAAGCCCAAACCAATCCTAAAAAGCTCCCCAAAAGCCCAGAGTTTATACTGAACTGCGCATGTGTGACTGAAAATATACACAGGTACATATTCAATTCGGCCAAGTTAGAGTAGGAATAACGTGACGCTAATTGTATTACCTTTAATACAGTCATTTCAACCTGCATTTTTGCTTGCGGCCCTGAGCAAAAATCAGCATTAAAAATACCGTAATAAAGGGTAATGTTGCACACTTTTACCGTAACAATGGCAATAGTACGCAGGCCGCCACGTTATTTCTAGAATAACACGGCCGAATTGAATTGGCCCCAGGGACTGATTAAACTTTGTATCAACGGTGTCCTGTATTTCCCATCTCAAACATGGAGAGGAATCCTGGGCTCCATTCTGCCAAACAAACAATATTCAATAATGTAGTGTGATATTACAGTAGGTGGTGCAAGCTTGCCCTCATATATGCTCCAAAAGAGCCTTTACGCAGAACCCTATATTTACCCTATTCTAATACTGCAGTGTTTTCTAGGTGTTGATTATCTCTCTATTTTTATATATCTATATATATATTGGTACCACAAACTGTCAATAAAAAAAGATGGTTTTCAGCAAATTTTATAAAATGGTCAGAGATAAATAAATAATATTTGTGTATCTTCAAGGTCAGAAAATGGCTTACTTGAAACACTCAATCTGCAGGAATCCAGCTACAGCCAGGTTTCCAGCCTACCATTATGCTGTGGAGCTATAAGTCCCACAATACACAGCAAGCACATTTACTGTAAACAGTCTGTTAGGATTCCACTACTATACTGGTGCACAATCTATGAGTTCTCAGCTACTGTGGAACTACATTTCCCTGCATATTCAGCAAACCCAATGCCCACTACATTCTGCAGGAATCCCACTACAGCAGAGGTACTTTAGGTATTTTGTTCTCTAGCTGTTAGAGAACTACAAGTCCTCACATACCCTTTGGTCACAGGCCCGATGATGCCTTTCAGCTGCTAGTGGCTCCGATATCCCTGTCACTGCTGAACACCACTAGGTGGGAAAGTCACCTCACATACAGAGTAAGCCACGCGGAGGAAGAGTTACCGGAGAGAAGGGATGTCTGTACCATCTCCTGCACCGAATCCTTCCGGCCAGGCATAACTGTCACTTTGTCTCGCAGCCCGCGACTGAAGTTAGAGGTGACAGATCACATGATCCGCCGGGAGAAACCACCCAAAAACCTGCGACCACCAAAAAACCCCCCGCAAATTGAAAAAAAAGACCAATCCCGCTTGTTATAAGCGGAATTGGTAACTATGCTACCTATCCGCAGGGCGTGGTGTCTAATGTGATGCCGGTCTTCCCTAGAGCCAGCCACAAATATAGAATAGGATAGAACTGGCTACGTGTGTCATGCAGGTTGCGCCCCCCGGGGGTAGGTCTTCTGCATGGATCATGTTTGGGAATGAGAGCACCGGAACAAAGGCACTTAGATATCACACTGAGAATATGAAAGCTGGAGGAAAGTACAGTAGTTAGGCAACAGGACAAGGCACTCGCAGTATATGGTACTAGAATATAGACCTGCAGGATACCTAGAATATTGTCAGCAGGATATAACACCAGTTTATAGCCAGCAGGGTACAGTGTCAGGAATATGCCAGCAGGGAATAACACAGAGAATAAGTTAGCAGAGTACAGCACCTGGAATATGTCAGCAGCAAATAGTACTGGGAATATGCCAGTTGGACACAGCACCTTGAATATGCAATCAAGATACACAGCACCAGGAATATGCCAGCAGGATACACAGCACCAGGAATATGCCAGCAGGATACATAGCACCAGGAATATGCCAGCAGGATACACAACACCAGGAATATGCCAACAAAATTAAACACAAAGAATATGTTAGTAACATACAGTACCAGGAATATGCCAGCAGGAGTCAGCACCAGGAAAATGTCAGCAGTATATCATATAGAAAGACAGGAACAAATCTAAACTGAAAGTCTTAGATAAATGTTCTGGCGCCCTAACAGTGCACAGAGGAGCATTATATAGAGTTGAGACAGATAGGTGGGCATGGAGGAGGTGAAGTCAGTCATGTGACCGAGTTTATAAAAGCTCAGTGTGCACGCTCATACACCTCAGAACACCGGGTCAGGAGCAGACACTGCCGGGCATGGGGGACCCGGCGCCGCAAAGGAGTGGCGCACTAGACAGAGGTAAGTCCACCGCGTGACGTCTCCCTTCCCAATAATAATACTTTAATGGAAATAAAATATGTTATGCTGGTTTTTAACCTTTGCAGTCAACAATATTGCTATACATATTACTCTTTGAATATTTACATTGTTCTACACAACAGAGCCATAAAAATAACTGAACAATAGTGCTATAAAGATTATTAAAACTACATTGGAAATGTATAATTATTTTTTTATTTTTCATAATTTTTATAGCACTTTTGGTAGGAAGATTTGAATGTATATGTCATTCAAAGATTTCAATGATAAGCACTCACCTAACACTGAGGGCTCAACCAATAAGTAATGAGCTAATAATTTAAAGGTCTTTTGGATGTTCAAAGTGCCAACTTTTCTCTAAAAAGGTGAAAGGAGAGGTTCACGAAACTCATAAAAAGTGGTCAACTATATGGAACTATGCTGCTATACAGAAAGGATAATGCTATTATTCTATTACCTAATATCCATATATATGGGTACATGCAGTTGAAACCTGAACACAAATCAAGTGCAATTACTTTCTTTTAAAACTAATGCACTGATGATTTTACACTATTTTCACAATTTATGTATTAGATAAAGAATGCTTGAAAGAAAAATACTTAATTCAGAGGAGAAAAAGAACCATAGTAGAATGTAAATCTTTGCGAGTGGTTAATGAGAATAGTTATTAAATGACTATTAAAGTATTTGCCTCACTATTAAGCCAAACTTTGACAACAGCACACACTTTTACACTCACAAACTCCATTACTACCACATATATCTCGCAGACGGTTATCTCACAACACAAGCTCCCATATATGCATCACAAACACAATTATCCATATGTGTTCTTCTCCCATAGCCCCCTATGCACTCTGCTCAATATTCAAGTCATTTAAATCCTTATGCAGCCCTTTAGTCTCTTGAAGCAGGCAATGTCCCACATACAGCGGAAAATACTCGATAGAAAAATAAAAACATAGAATTTGACAGCAGATAAGAACTGCTTGAACCATCTAGTCTGCCCATTTTTATTACCCTATGATAACCTCAAACCCTATTTGGTCCTTTAATCTTTGAAAGGATAGCCTTATGTCTATCCCATGCATATTGTTCTATTGTATTAGCATCTATCACCTTTGATAGGAGGCTATTCCACTTATCTACTACCCTTTCTATGAAGTAGTTTTTCCTCACATTTTCTCTGAACTTACTTCCCTCCAGTTTCAGTGCATGTCCTCGTGTTCTAATATTTTTCTTCCTTTGAAGAATGTTTCCCTCCTGTACCTTGTTAAAATCCTTGATATATTTGAAAGTTTCTATCATGTCCCCCTTTTCCATTTTCTGCTCCAAACTATACATATTAAGATCTTTCAGTCTTTCCAGGTAAGTTTTGTGCTGTAGGCCATGCACCATTTTAGTTGCCCTTCTTTGTACAGTCTCTAATATATTTATATTCTTCTGGAGATATGTCCTCCAGAACTGAACACAGTATTCTAGAGGAGGCCGTACCAATGACCTATACAGTGGCATTGTTACTTCTCTCTTTCTGCTACCGATTCCTCTCCCAAGGCAATCAATCAACTGACTTGCCTTCTTCATTGCTTTGTTACTGTCAGGCGCTGTCCCTGCACGCTCCATAGCAGCCAGGGACAGTCGCCTTTCTCCTCAGTCCACACTTCCCATTTCTAAGCAACTAGGCACCTCCTTCCCCTTCCTGTCGGGCAGGCTGTGGGGGCGCGCATCTGCAGTCGATCGTGTTCTCTTTACTAGGCAACGGTACGCTGTTTGTGTCTACTGTCGGCGGTCAGCTGTTTCCTGACCGCCAATTCTACTGGCCACCAATCAGGAACCCTTTTATATCTATTTAAGGCAGGCTCTGGCACCGTTAGAGTGCCAGAGTATCTAGGTCTCCCTATGCGCCAGCGTTCCTTCTTGTCTCCCTGCTTCCTGCTTGACCTCCTGTATATTGACCCGGATTCTCCTGGCCCTGCTCTTAGATTTCCCTTTGGCATGACTACACCTTCTGGTTTTGACCCTTGGGTTCCTGACTCCGATTTGCCTGCTCCCTCGGTACCTCGCTTGTCTGCGTGGTTTTGATCTTAGCTTGCACAACTACGTCAGTTCACCTAGTACTTTGCTGGTGGTTAACTTGGAGGGCACGTCTTTTGCAGCAAACTTCAAACTTCCTTGCGAGGGTCCCTGGCGAAGACCAGAGGCGTGTTAGACTTTGCGCCTCCTTAGCAGCGCTAGTACCAGCAAGTGACCTTCAGTCCAAATTATTCTGTGACAGTTATATTGCTTACCTGCCTTTAAGTCACCTGAACGAGTGACTCCTAGATCACTTTCCTCCTTAGTAGTTTCCATTATAGTGCTATAGTGCCATTAATTCTATATCTAGTCTTTGGGCTTTTGAGACCCAAGTGCATGATTTTGCATTTTTGGCATTAAACTGTAGTTGCCACTCTCTTGACCATTCCACTAGTCTACCTAGATCATTGATCATTTGTTTTACCTCTCCTGGTGTGTCTGCCCTGTTGCATACCTTTGTATCATCTGCAAAAAGGCATACTTTTACCTTCAGTACTATTTGCAATGTCACCAATAAAGATACTAAAAAGCACTGGTCCATCCATGGGACATTGCTTGCATAAATATCTTCCCTACATTTGCGGAGCTTAAAAAAAGATACAATTTTCCCAATTCAATATTCTATCAGTACCTACAAATTAGACACTTCTACAATTCCCTACCTAAACCAGCCCTCGCAGCTCAGTGTTCCCCCCTAGAATCATTTTGCAAGCACCCAACCTCAACGAGAGGCCTCATATCCACATTATACCAATTATTAAATAACTACGGCCTTCCATCTAAAGAACCACATGAACTCGCTTGGGAAAAAGACACAGGAGAGACTATAGATCCTAAAGAGTGGACCAAGATTAGAACCAATCTAGCTAAAACCTCTATCTCTGTTCGAATCAAAGAAAATTTATTCAAAATATATAGTAGATGGTACTTGGTCCCATCGCATCTTCATACTATATTCCCAGCCTCTTCGGACAGATGTTGGAGAGAGTGTGGTTCTAGAGGCTCCCTGCTGCACGTTTGGTGGTCATGCCCCAAGATAGTCTCATTCTGGCAGCAAGTCCATAAGTTGATATTCTCCATTACTCATATTCAAATTCATGACACACCACTCTTTTCCTTGCTCCCTAGACCTCTTCCTAATATATCCCGCCCAATCCAAAAACTAATTAGACATATTCTTAATGCAGCTAACTGCCTGATTGCTTCGCACTGGAAGAGCCCGATTCCACCCTCACTTACTGCGACCATAAATTTTATCTGGTCAACATATCGATTGGAAAGTATAACCGCCACCCTCAACGATACTCCAATTCAATTCAAAGCTGTGTGGAACCCCTGGACATCATTTTATGAAGCAGAACCGCCCCTTTCTACTGTTTGACATTCTCTTATTTTAACTTATTATCTACTTGCTTCTTTTTGATTGGAGATGACTGACTAAAATACGCCAATCTCTTGCTCTAGCTACCATAGACAAACTCCCTCATCCTTATTTTTTTTTTTCTCTCCCTCATCAGATTCCTCCCTTCTCTTCCCCCCTAACCCCCTGTATGTCTCCCCTCACCTACACTCTATTTCTCTTTGTATTATATACACCAAATCTACATTTAGATTTTACATCACTTTATTTGTTATACGCCTGCAAATGTTGTTAACATGTTATCCTCATGTATTTATGTTCTTCTCCATATATACAACTCATTGCTGATGTTTTATACGTGTAATCCTGTTTAAATAAACAATAAAAAAACTTTGTTTCAAAAAAAAAAAAGCACTGGTCCAAGTACAGATCCTTGAGGTACTCCACTGGTAGCCTTTCCATCTTGTGAATGCACTCTATTTAATATAACTCTCTGTTTTCTCTCCTGCAACCAAGATCTTATCCATTCAACCATCTTAGATTCCAACCCCAAGCTTTCAAGTTTATTTAACAGTCTACAATGTGGGACAGTATCAAAAGCCTTATTGAAATCCAGATAAGCTACATCTACGGACCCCCTTGATCTATTACTTTAGTCGCCCAGTCAAAAAAGTCAAAAAGATTTGTTTGGCATGATCTCCCCCCCAGCAAATCCATGCTGTTTTGGATCCTGTAAGCTACTGCATTTGAGATACTGTATTCTACAACTCTTTCTTGTAAGAGTGTTTCCATCAATTTCACTACTACTACTAATTTCCCTACTAGGCTCACTGGTCTGTAATTGCTTGCTTCTTCCTTGGTACTACACATTCCCTCTTTTCCAGTCCTCTGGAATTTCTCCTGTAGTGAGTGACTGATTGAATAATTCTATTAATGGTGTTACCAGTACCTTTTAAGCTCTTTTAGTATCCTTGGATGTTTCCCATCTGGCCCCATTGATTTATCCACTTTCAGTTTTGAGAGTTCTGTTAGGACCTTCTCCTTTGTACTTGTATCTACCTCATGTTTATGAGTAGACTTGCAACTTAACTGTGGCCCCTTCCCCGCTCTTTCTGTAGTGAACACTGAGTGAACACATGATTACGTTTGCTGAAATTATCAGAAAAAGCAACAAGCTTTGATATTAAAACTTATGATCAATCACATTTCTCTCTTGCAACAATTATTTTCTACCATCTTCTAAGTATCAAGCTACAACAGCAGTACAAGCCCCTTTTAGAATGCAACTTGCATCATTGTATTATAAGAAGAAGCATCCAAGAGCATCAATATTTCATGGAAAGAAAAATTACTTTACAATAAAAAAAAGTGGAACACTGGCTAATATACACACAAATGTCACACAATCAACTCAACTGAGCAACTGCTTGTTAGACGCCCACTGTAAAAAAACATTTGCGTACTTACTCCTGACAGAAAAAAAGCACAGAAAATTCCTATAACAATATTGTGTTTCTTATTACCTCTAGTATAAATTAGCAGACCTGTTATTAAGAGATTAGCTTTTTTGTTCATTTCATGAATAATCTGCAATCAACTCCCTCTCATCCCACAGACATAAGCACCTTAAGACTTTTATCAATTAATGAAGCAATCACCAAACATTACCTCTCACAACTGCTGAAAACACAGAGAACTTTATAATACTGAATTTTAAACCTAGACTAATTTTATTACTAATCTGTAAATAGATGGGGGTTATTTTTTTAGATTAAATTTTGCAGGTAAACTAATGTAATAACATAAAATGAATTGTCTAATTCTCTAGTTAGCTATGTCAAAGAAAATATAATGTTTGCCTTGAAACTATCATATACCATGTAGATCAAATCAATGATAAAGACACAAGAGGCCAGACACATGTTCACCAGGCTGGGACTGTCTCACATTATTTCACAGTAGAACCTCACGTACTGGTCTCCCTGTTGTACTGCGACCAGCCCATATTGGCACAGCTTGGTGCTGGATGTGGTTTCTAATGATAACCAGCCCAAACTATAAACACTGGTGCTGGTTACACTTTTGGGGGTGCTACATTTTTATAATTACTCATTTTTCCCTCCATTAGTAAAGAGCATGAAAAAAGACACACAGCACAAACATCGAGAGAGAGGTAGGAATATGGTAGAGACAGACAGCTGCAGACAAAGAAGGTAATACTAACATGGAGGGGAAAATATAGTCAGGGAGGAAAGGGGAAGTCAAGGCTGTGACGTGGACATTCTGGAAGTGTCTCTGCTCCCAGTTCAGGTTCAGGTGTAGGAGTTGCAAGTGTAGGTTAAGTTCTAAATTCTACGTTGGTTTATATGCATTCATAGTAAAACAAATGTCCAACTCTAATTCAGGCCCTATATCTTTTTATGTTACGCTTGCAAAGATAATTATGAAAAAGACATGTGTGCATTGAGTAACACACTCATCATGGAAACTCATCAGTTTCTGAGGTGCCTACATAATATTAGGCAGCGAAAGAAAACAACTGTCTTTAAAGTGTTTTACAGCAAAAAAACATTTACAGACAACAGTGCATTTTGTCCTTGACAAGGTCACATATAGGCTGTCCCGCTTCCTTGTCTGCTGGTGCTCTGTTGCTCTCGTGTATTTAATCAAGTGGATAAGGAGGCAGAAATAAAAGAAGTTAAAACTTAACAAAATTGTTCAAAATGACTTAAATGGAATATAATCACAATATTTTGAGTTGTGCAATGAACCCTGTGTGATCCTAAAATACTTAAAAAATCAAAGTACAGCTCTCAAAATATTAGATGTTCAATTATATATACTAAATTACAAGGTACACACAAAGCCACTCACTAACTGTTTGGACTATGCAATACCTTTACACGAAAGCAGGACATAAATATTGTAAGCAATGAATGCAATACAAACTGGAAACTGATACAGGGTCAAACTGAATGCCAGAGTTGCTAAGCAATATAATAAGGTAGGCTGATTGGAATGCAATTACGCTACCGAAGTTACCAAGCAACGGCTAAAAAACAAATTAGTCCAAAAGTAAGAAATGTACATCACTTGCTGAACACCGTCTCTATGAAAATATATACTATATCTTTACAAAACAAAAATTATATTATAATATATATACATATATATATACACATATATATACATACACATATATATACATATACACACACACACCATATACACACACAGAGGAGATAAAGTCTATAATCGATATAATCGATATAAAGATAAAAGAGTAAGCAAAGTTATACACTGAAAACCCATTAAGTAGAAAAATTCTGTTCACACTTAATTCTATGTAAAATCTGTGTGAGATTCATATAAACATTTCTGTACAAACATGAGCTATCTGCAAAAAGAAATCAGAAGTTACCTAAATCTTGAAATTTCCAGTTACAATATCATAAGGGGTCTTCCCCTCCTTCTTTTCCCCCACCTTCTTCCCGCTTTTCTCCCACTCACCCCCTGTACTCTTCCTTCTATCTCTCTCTATTGTCTGTCGTGTATTGTTTGTCTTTACTGTATGCATGTCACTCACCGGACCGTGAGTGCCTCTTCCCGGACATTTAGGAACCGTGGCCGTCCACCTTCCTGAGGGTCTGCGCATGCGCAGCCCTTTTCTATACTTCAGTGTATACCCCTTTAACTTAATTGGCAGATCAGGCAACCTCCCTATATTAAGCACCTGTGGTCACTACCACGTTGCCTGATCTTGGAGTCTCATTCCTCATGAGTCTCTGAAGGTGTTCCTGTATTACTTGTGTATTCAGTGCTGCTGATTCCTGTGGTTTCCAAACCACTTCTACTACTGTGGTTCCATACCACTTCCACCATCAACTGTATCATCATGACTGTTTGCTGATTCCTATCCGCTGCCTCCGTGCACTACAGTCTTCTACACCACTTCAACGTTATCTTATATCAATGTGACTGTTTGCTCATTGCTATCCGCTGCCTCCGTGCACTCCAGCTCTTACCTCACTCACCTGCTTCTCATCAAGTCTGTTTGCTGATTGCTATCCGCTGCCTCCGTGCACTACTGTCTCCTGCTTGCAACTTGCCTGTGTTCAACATCGTGACTGCCAGCTGACTACAATCCGCTGCCTCTGTGCACTACAGTCTCCTGCTTGCAACTCGCCTGTGTTCAACATCGTGACTGCCAGCTGATTACTATCCGCTGCCTCCGTGCACTACAGTCTTCTACACCACTTCAACGTTATCTTATATCAATGTGACTGTTTGCTCATTGCTATCCGCTGCCTCCGTGCACTCCAGCTCTTACCTCACTCACCTGCTTCTCATCAAGTCTGTTTGCTGATTGCTATCCGCTGCCTCCGTGCACTACTGTCTCCTGCTTGCAACTTGCCTGTGTTCAACATCGTGACTGCCAGCTGACTACAATCCGCTGCCTCTGTGCACTACAGTCTCCTGCTTGCAACTCGCCTGTGTTCAACATCGTGACTGCCAGCTGATTACTATCCGCTGCCTCCGTGCACTACACTCTCATCTCATCTTTGCTGTGCCTTCCTCGAGACTGCCGCTTTTCATTACCATCTGCTTCACTTCGTGATCTACAGCTCCTGCCCTGCGCTGCACTCCTGTTTTCCATCGCTGTTGGTTCCTGTGGTTGCTACTGGTTACCTCCGTGTGCCGCTGAGTCCTGCCGCTGTGGTCAGCGCTATCGTCCATCTCCTGCTGATCCACTCTCCACGCCTTCACGTGTTTCACTGGCCTCTACCCTCCTGTCAGCATTGGATTTGTATCTCTTCTACTACCCTCTGCTGGATCATCTCCATTCTCCTGGGTTTCCTATGAGTCCAGTTCCACGTGTTGCTGACTCCTGTGGATTCGTGTCCCTGTCGGTCTACTCACCTGTGCGCTGCACCTGCTAGACCGCTGCTTCTCCTATCCAGGGACTTCCTATCCAGTCGGCCTCCAGCCGCTCAGGTACCGCTGCAATCCCATCTGACTGCTACTGCTGAACCACGGTATGCATACTTCTCATTGACTGTGCTGTGTGTTGCATATCTTGCTGGACTGTGTTTGGTTCTCTCTGGAGTCTGCTATCCGCTGAGTCTATTGCCATCATTGACTGTGTTATCATTGTGCTGGACTACTTCAAGAGACTTTCTAGATTGCAGACCTGATCAGTCATTTACATATATATATACCTATATTGTGCATATTACTGTGGATCGTGTATAAGGTGCCTGTGTATATCCTGTGTTGCAGTCTTCCCCCGTGCATCCTCTCACATAGCAGTGGTACAACTTGCTACCGCAGACCACTGACTACCTGGATACCTCCACTTGGATTCCATTCCTTCACTCAGACAGCGGTACAACTTGCTACCCGCAGACCGCTGACTCTCATCACCTCCTTGTTTCTGTTGGACATTCCTCCTCACTATAGCAGTGGTACAACTTGCTATCGCAGACCACTGACTACCTTCACGTGTCCTTGTCCATACAGTTCCTTGTGTATCATTACCTCAGTATTACCAGTGTTGCTAGTCATAGACTTTCCTGAGCATCTCATCGGTCATCATTTCATGTTCCGTGATCACCCAGCTACCAGAGTACCCTATTACCATCTACATTGCTCTGGTAAGCCTACCATCTGGTGATCCCTGGGTAAAGACTCCTAGTGCCCGTGACAGTAAGATCAGGCCATGACAGACCCAGATGTGGAACCTACCGCCAAAGAGATCGGGAAATGCCAGGCCCTAACTAGTTCTGGAGAGGTGAAGTTAGGGTCCCTGGAGTCCTCTCCATCGTCTATGAAATCTAAAGTCTGCGCTTTTGATGTGACTATTTCCTTTGCTACCAAGACCTTTGAGTCACAGGCATTGATTGATTCCGGAGCAGCAGGAAATTTTATTTCCAAATCGTTAGTTAATCAATGGTCTCTACCAATGATTACCTTAAAAACTCCCATTACTGTGACGGCTATCGATGGATCACGTCTCATCAACGGTCTCATCACCCAGAGTACGTCTCCAGTAACCCTTCAGATTGGTGCTCTGCATCATGAAGAGATATCGTTTTTAATTCTTCCTGTTACGACAAGTCCGATTGTCCTAGGCCTTCCATGGCTTCAGTGTCACTCTCCCCAGATTGACTGGCGCACCCCTCAAGTCACGTCTTGGGGGCCTGAATGTCACCATCATTGCCTTTCCCAAGTCATTCCTCTCAAGGTACAGCAAGCTTCCATTTCAGCTATTTCACCGGGACTCCCTCCTCAATATGCTTCATTTACCGATGTTTTTGATAAAGCTCAGTCTGAACGTCTTCCTCCTCATCGTTCTTGGGATTGTCCGATTGATCTTCTTCCTGGCAAGACTCCTCCCAGAGGCCGGGTCTATCCACTCTCGTTACCTGAAACTCAAGCTACATCTGAATATATACGGGAGAACCTCCAGCGTGGGTTCATTCGACCTTCCACCTCGCCCGCTGGAGCTGGGTTCTTCTTTGTCAAAAAGAAGGATGGATCATTACGCCCTTGTATAGATTTTCGTGGACTCAATGCCATTACTATCAAGAACCGGTATCCCATTCCGTTGATCACTGAGCTATTTGACCGCATCAAGGGAGCCCGTATTTTTACTAAGTTGGATCTTCGTGGTGCTTACAATTTAATCAGAATCCGTTCCGGTGACGAATGGAAGACGGCGTTTAACACCAGAGACGGGCATTACGAATATCTGGTAATGCCTTTCGGGCTATGTAATGCCCCCGCTGTTTTTCAGGGCTTCATTAATGAGATTTTTCGGGACTTATTATATGTATGTGTCGTCGTCTACCTGGACGACATATTGATTTTTTCACAGGACCTGCCTTCTCACCACCAACATGTGGCAGAAGTCCTCTCCAGGCTACGGAAAAATTCATTGTTCTGTAAATTAGAAAAATGTTCATTCGAATTACCCCAGATTCCATTCTTGGGGTATATTGTTTCCGGAGTTGGTCTGAAGATGGATCCTGACAAAGTAAATGCTGTACTACATTGGCCCCAGCCAACTACTCTTCGTGCCATCCAGCGTTTTTTAGGTTTTGCCAATTACTATAGACGCTTCATTCAAGATTTTTCTTCCATTGCATCTCCTATTGTGGCCCTGACTCGTAAAGGGGCTAATCCTAAGCAATGGTCTACTGAGGCTATTCAAGCCTTTCAAACATTAAAAGAGTCCTTCTCTTCGGCTCCAATCCTTCGTCAGCCTGATGTGACACTCCCTTTTTTTCTAGAAGTAGATGCCTCTAATGTGGGCTTAGGAGCTATTCTCTCCCAACGCTCGGAACAGCAAAAATTCCACCCTTGTGCCTTCTATTCTCGGGGTCTCCTACCCGCAGAGAAGAATTATACCATCTGAGACAAGGAATTACTGGCTATCAAAGCCGCATTAGAGGAATGGAGATACTTGTTGGAGGGAGCTCGCCATCCGGTGACGATCTTCACGGATCATAAGAACTTGTCATATCTCCAGTCTGCCCAATGCTTGAACCCTCGTCAAGCAAGATGGTCTCTTTTCTTTTCCCGTTTTGAATTAATAATTACCTTCAAACCAGCTGCCAAGAACAAAAAAGCTGATGCCTTATCTAGAGCCTTTGCTACGTCCTCTGATATAGAAGAGGTTTCCAACCATACCATTCTAGACCCCAAATGTATCTCACTGGCTGCTTCATCCACCAAAACGCTACCATTTGGGAAGACCCTCGTGCCTTCTACTCTAAGGAGGAAAATCCTTTCGTGGTTCCATGCCTCTCGTTTTTCTGGACACGCCGGTGAACACAAGACTTTTGAGATCCTCTCTCGAAGTTACTGGTGGCCTTCAATGAGGAGAGACGTCAAAGAGTTCATTGCTTCCTGTGAATTATGTTCGCAATTCAAATCCTCCCGCAGAACCCCAGCAGGGTTGCTGCGACCACTACCCATTCCGTCCAAACCATGGACCCATATTAGTATGGATTTCGTTACTGACTTACCACCTAGTAAGAACCATAACACTATTTGGGTGGTAGTGGACAGATTTTCGAAGATGGCTCATTTCATCCCTCTGTCTGGTTTGCCTTCCTCGTCTATCCTGGCTGAACATTTCATTAAAGAGATCTTCCGTATCCATGGATGTCCATCTGAGATTGTGTCTGATAGAGGAGTACAATTCGTGTCCAGATTCTGGCGAGCCCTTTGTAAAACCTTGGGCATACGATTAGCACTCTCATCTTCTTACCATCCACAATCCAATGGACAAACCGAACGTGTCAATCAAGATCTTGAGACTTTTATAAGGATATTTTCATCAGCCAATCAAGACAACTGGGTAGAGTTACTCCCTTGGGCTGAGTTCGCCCATAACAACATGTACCATGAGTCATCATCCAAAACTCCATTCTTTGTGGTCTACGGTCACCATCCGTCTTTTCCGGAATTTCCTGCCCTCCCGCCCACCCAAGTTCCTGCGGTGGAGACTGTTTGTCAGACCTTTAAAAATATCTGGTCTCAGGTTAGAACCTGTTTAAAGAAGACATCTGTCAAATATAAATCTTTCGCTGATAAGAAGAGGCGGGCTATTCCACCACTAAAAATTGGAGATCGTGTCTGGTTATCCACAAAAAATATTCGTTTGAAGGTTCCATCTATGAAATTCGCCCCTCGTTTTATTGGTCCATATAGGATCATTCAAGTTATCAATCCAGTATGTGTGAAACTCCTTCTTCCTAAGAGTCTTCGGATTTCTAATGCCTTCCATGTATCTTTGCTCAAACCTCTTATTATCAACCGTTTTTCAACTCCTCCCTCAGCTCCGCAGCCAGTTCAAGTCCATCAGGAGGAGGATTTTGAGATTACCGAGGTACTAGATGCAAAAATTTCGCGAGGAGTGCTCCACTTCCTCGTTCATTGGAAGGGCTTTGGTCCTGAGGAGCGCTCTTGGATCAAAGCTGAAGATCTTAATGCTCCTGCCCTTTTGAAGAAGTTTTACTCCAAAAATCCGGACAAGCCCGGTTCCAGGCGTTCTGTGCCCACCTTTAAAAGGGGGGGTACTGTCACTCACCGGACCGTGAGTGCCTCTTCCCGGACATTTAGGAACCGTGGCCGTCCACCTTCCTGAGGGTCTGCGCATGCGCAGCCCTTTTCTATACTTCAGTGTATACCCCTTTAACTTAATTGGCAGATCAGGCAACCTCCCTATATTAAGCACCTGTGGTCACTACCACGTTGCCTGATCTTGGAGTCTCATTCCTCATGAGTCTCTGAAGGTGTTCCTGTATTACTTGTGTATTCAGTGCTGCTGATTCCTGTGGTTTCCAAACCACTTCTACTACTGTGGTTCCATACCACTTCCACCATCAACTGTATCATCATGACTGTTTGCTGATTCCTATCCGCTGCCTCCGTGCACTACAGTCTTCTACACCACTTCAACGTTATCTTATATCAATGTGACTGTTTGCTCATTGCTATCCGCTGCCTCCGTGCACTCCAGCTCTTACCTCACTCACCTGCTTCTCATCAAGTCTGTTTGCTGATTGCTATCCGCTGCCTCCGTGCACTACTGTCTCCTGCTTGCAACTTGCCTGTGTTCAACATCGTGACTGCCAGCTGACTACAATCCGCTGCCTCTGTGCACTACAGTCTCCTGCTTGCAACTCGCCTGTGTTCAACATCGTGACTGCCAGCTGATTACTATCCGCTGCCTCCGTGCACTACAGTCTTCTACACCACTTCAACGTTATCTTATATCAATGTGACTGTTTGCTCATTGCTATCCGCTGCCTCCGTGCACTCCAGCTCTTACCTCACTCACCTGCTTCTCATCAAGTCTGTTTGCTGATTGCTATCCGCTGCCTCCGTGCACTACTGTCTCCTGCTTGCAACTTGCCTGTGTTCAACATCGTGACTGCCAGCTGACTACAATCCGCTGCCTCTGTGCACTACAGTCTCCTGCTTGCAACTCGCCTGTGTTCAACATCGTGACTGCCAGCTGATTACTATCCGCTGCCTCCGTGCACTACACTCTCATCTCATCTTTGCTGTGCCTTCCTCGAGACTGCCGCTTTTCATTACCATCTGCTTCACTTCGTGATCTACAGCTCCTGCCCTGCGCTGCACTCCTGTTTTCCATCGCTGTTGGTTCCTGTGGTTGCTACTGGTTACCTCCGTGTGCCGCTGAGTCCTGCCGCTGTGGTCAGCGCTATCGTCCATCTCCTGCTGATCCACTCTCCACGCCTTCACGTGTTTCACTGGCCTCTACCCTCCTGTCAGCATTGGATTTGTATCTCTTCTACTACCCTCTGCTGGATCATCTCCATTCTCCTGGGTTTCCTATGAGTCCAGTTCCACGTGTTGCTGACTCCTGTGGATTCGTGTCCCTGTCGGTCTACTCACCTGTGCGCTGCACCTGCTAGACCGCTGCTTCTCCTATCCAGGGACTTCCTATCCAGTCGGCCTCCAGCCGCTCAGGTACCGCTGCAATCCCATCTGACTGCTACTGCTGAACCACGGTATGCATACTTCTCATTGACTGTGCTGTGTGTTGCATATCTTGCTGGACTGTGTTTGGTTCTCTCTGGAGTCTGCTATCCGCTGAGTCTATTGCCATCATTGACTGTGTTATCATTGTGCTGGACTACTTCAAGAGACTTTCTAGATTGCAGACCTGATCAGTCATTTACATATATATATACCTATATTGTGCATATTACTGTGGATCGTGTATAAGGTGCCTGTGTATATCCTGTGTTGCAGTCTTCCCCCGTGCATCCTCTCACATAGCAGTGGTACAACTTGCTACCGCAGACCACTGACTACCTGGATACCTCCACTTGGATTCCATTCCTTCACTCAGACAGCGGTACAACTTGCTACCCGCAGACCGCTGACTCTCATCACCTCCTTGTTTCTGTTGGACATTCCTCCTCACTATAGCAGTGGTACAACTTGCTATCGCAGACCACTGACTACCTTCACGTGTCCTTGTCCATACAGTTCCTTGTGTATCATTACCTCAGTATTACCAGTGTTGCTAGTCATAGACTTTCCTGAGCATCTCATCGGTCATCATTTCATGTTCCGTGATCACCCAGCTACCAGAGTACCCTATTACCATCTACATTGCTCTGGTAAGCCTACCATCTGGTGATCCCTGGGTAAAGACTCCTAGTGCCCGTGACAATGCATCATTTATTAATGTTCTCAATTGCCTTAAAGTTATTATTTTCCATCACCTATGCTTTCAATAAAAACAAATTACATAACTCATGAAATTTCATATTCCTTGTTAAACATCTGTGAACAATCCTATCACCCAATCAATAGAGTCACATGGTCAACAATTTGATACTTATGAGAATAACTACTAGGTTCAGAAATCAATAGTTGATTTTATTTATTTTATTGTAATTCAACTGCAATAGGTGATTTCACCTGTATATATCAAGCTGCAAACCTGGATGCAAATTATTTTAATTAGAATTATTACAGTGCAACTGAAACCCCAAACATGTCTCCACTTTGCATGTGCCAGGCCCATTCTCGCTCAAAAGATGGAAACGCTCTGCTGTGCCCCCCTCACTGCCAGGCTCATATTAAACCGCAAGTAAAATCACATTTAAACAGCATTGGATTTATGACTGTGTTTGGTATGCTTTTAGATGAGTTCATTCTGTATTTTTTTTAAACAAACAATTGTGACAAAACAGGAAATTCTTATCTTGTTCAAACCAATGTGGATATGCATAATTAAACACACATATTTTTTTTTTTAACATATGTATTGCTGAATGCAAACCAAAAGTCTATAAATAAAGGATCTATTAATTATAAATGGTGCTATACGGCTCAATAACTAAACAGAAAAGTAGACTGGACAATTGGACTAAGAAAATAATGTATGTAGAGTATGTTCAGTTCCCCTATGCCTTGACAAAGGCCACAGGTCGAAACGCACTGGTGTTTGGAAGCAGACCCATATCAGGATGGAAGATGAAAGAATTAGTAGTTTGATCTGGCCTCTCTGGCTACTGTAGTAGCCTTTGTATGCTATGTAACTGTATATTCTCTTCTGGTTACCACAGAAAGGCGGGTGACTGACGACTATCTGGAGTCCAGCTTAAGTGAGGATGTGGCTATATATGGCAGAAACCTAGTGCATCTATTATACACCAACTGAAAATCCTTTATTAGCCATGACAGTTTGTAGCCTAATGTATATTACACATTCCAAAATGCCATATGAAATATATGAATCAGTGTTAATATAATGCATAGTGTTCTCTTAAGTTTATTAGACTTTGTTTTTAAAAATACATTATACTTCACAAATACATATAGTGCGGTCCTGTGATATATAGCCATACCGAGTCCTGCAGCGTGTAAGAAGAACTAGTACAGAATAATAAATAGATTGATATGACATAACACTTCCTCTCATCACAGTTTCATGCAGCGATGTACATATCCCTTTGCTCTGTAGTTAGAGAAAAAATAGCATGAGACTGCAGTCATTATTTGTGCAGAAAACTAGGACAGTTTTTAACCTTATACAAAATATTACGGAAAATTAAAAAGCTTTAACGTCACAGCTTTATAATTGCAAGAAAACAAAGAAGGACTACCCTGGTGCTTTATACAATGTATTTAGCTTCACTTAGCCTTTGATATGTAAAACATAAACTAGAACATTCTGGAAATAAAAGGGGAACAACAAGCAGAGGTGAGCATATAATGAGGTCAAGTGAAGCAGTAGTTTCAGGTAACAAGTTCTGTGGGAGAGGAAATAATGTAATAATGCAAAAATGTCATCTGCAAGTCCTCTGGCTGCTGTACTCTCCAATATGGTGTTTTACTTTACTGGTGAATGTAATAATATTGATAATTAAACAAGAAAGGGATAATATTTGACTTTTGGGTACATACAATAATATAAATGTTTATGGTAGTTTGTGTAATGGATGACAGGGGAACCATTTCAAATGAACTCTTTGTTTTAAAGTTATTATTTACAAGCGTTTATATGCGTTTGTAATACACAAGCGATACTAACTTTTTTTTAAACATAACAAATAAAGGAACTTGTCATGTGCTGGTTGTTCCAAGGAGAGAATCTGCTTAGTCATGAGAGGACTAGTCATGAGGGACAGAGCTAAAGTCAATGGGATGAAGAAAGTAGATTCATGAGGGACAAAGCCACAGTTGGTGCGATGGAGAATATAGAATTGCGAAGGATAAACAGACAAGACTCCTGAAGCACCAGCAGGAGAAATGATATTCCAACTTTACTTGTACCCAGATTGGTAGGAGTGATGCCCTTATAAAGGCTGCAAACTTTGTTCTAATTGATTTGACCTTCAGCAAAGTGCTGATTGCAGTAAGTGAATAAGAATATGTAGTTGCCAGTATTGATGCCAAATGTTGACTGCAGCTAATCTTGCAACGGATCATCACAGCTTTTATAATACCCCCATAAATAGTAGATTGGAGAATATGGGCAAATTAGGTCACAAACCCAATAAAATCCAGACAACGCCTCAAACAGTCCAAATCAAACCCATTTCCAAAATGGCAACACTGCACACCAAGAGGTATGTCTTTTAAATAGGACCTATTAAGCTTTAGTTATTTAACATAAATCTTTGTATCTTAATATGAACAACGTTCCTCAAAGTTTAATCTGCCCCACAAAGCATGAACTCTTTCTGCAAACTGTATGTTAGCGCCAAGTGTTTGTGGCAAGGACTGACACATGCTCACTCCCTGGACAGCTTCCTCCTAAGCTCTTCTGTACTCGTGAGTCAAGGGCGCTGTGACCTAGGAGGAAGCCTTACATTAGAGACCATGACTACATCTCTGTAGCCGACATTCAGCACTTGCATAAAGCACAGAGATATTTCATGCTTTCTCCAGGGTGAAGGGCAAATCAGGGGACACGCAACATTATATATTTAAATCCTGTACATGTTGTACATACTGACCTGCATTCACTTCTAAGTGCACCTTACCATCTACACCTTGTCACAGTCTTATCCATGTCCCTGGGAAGCCCTTGGGGACATCAATGCCTGCAGAACTGCTTCAGAATAAGCATCCAAGTTGGTATTCTGGGATCCAGAAATACTGTGGAAGGGTCCCGGAATTGGTGGCCATCTTGTAATAAAGCTCTGGTGCTGAGAGGGTTAATACCCGACACCAGAGTGGTTAAAGCGCCGCGTGCATAATCAAAAGGTGTACAAAATGTATTTATCACAATAAAATTTATTTTTATGTGTGCACTGCGGTGCGAGAGAGCAATACCTGGCACCACAGCAAATGAAGGGTTAAACCCCGGTGCTGGGGAGGGTAGGGACATGTACTTGGGTAAAATAAAGTAATAAATGTAAAGGTGTATGTGTGTAGGTGCTGCAGTGTCGGAAGGGAACCAGCGTGCATGGAAGAATTAACTACCGGTGCTTAGTAAGACAGAATCAAATAGACCCAGGATGTTAAGTCGCTTGTTGAAGCTCAAAGAACTTCAGCTAGTGGCAGGGCAGGGAAGGCTGCTCTCCCCTGGTACTATATTCAGCCAGGGGTGAGAGCCAGACCTCAGCACAGGGTCCCTGGAAGTAGTTTTAGAAAGGAGATTTAAAACATAAATCTCTCGCCCCAGACAGACAGACAGGCACCAGGGAGGAGAGTGGTTTGAGCCCCCCTCTCCCGGCAGCTCGTGAACAGGGGAGAAGTACACTCTCCCCTGTCACTAGCTTCTATGTGAAAAGGTGTTAACCTCCCTGGGCTGATTCACGTGCAGGCAGCATAAATCAGCCCAGATTGGTTAAAGGGAAAGGAGGATGGATTCCCTCCTGCCAAGATAGTCTCCAAAAAGTGTATAAAAACAGCACTGCTTTGCATGAAATGTATTACTGTTCCATCTGCCTTCTGATCACTGGTATGTGAACTGTCCTTATTAGGACACTTGAGCTAATAAACATCACTTTCTTCATGATCCTGCTTTGACAACTTCTTCCCTGCTGTAATTCCTGTGACCTGCAGATTAGACCCAAATCTAATCCATTTCCGGCTGTTCTGAGGTTTGGACCCAGCTTTCCAGTACCAACGCTTTGCCCACTACCTGCTGCTCTGGCCAGTGTGACAGGCATGGGGTACTATCCACATCAACATAATCTGAAGGCAAGAGGTCAGGGGTACCAGTCCAAGTGTACCAGCAATGGGGTACACTAGCAGCGACAGTTGCCCAGAAGGAGTGGGTTCTGGATGCAGCTAAGGAGTCCAGTGGTGGCAGCAGCTTAAGCTCCTCCTAGTGCGGTTAGAGGATGCATTTGGGAAAAGGAAAAGGGACTGTGGCAAGGCAAGCCCCCTTGCCACTGTCTGTTATGTCTTGCAACATAACAGAGTGACATAAGCTGTCTATCCTGTCACAGATACATTAGAAGAGAAAGATTCCAATAAAGTGGAATAAATGCAATACACCTGTTTTAAACTAAAACCTGTAGATCAGTACAGGTAAAAGATCTGTAATCTTTAAAATCAGTAACAAACTTATGTTCTGAAAATGAAAAACATCAGAAATTTAGAATCGGTGTTAACTTTCATGCAAAACTCAAGTTACCCCTCCTTCATGGTGGAGCAGAGGTCAATCTGTAGGGAGGTTTGATTTTTCAGGAACACCACAGTATATGTTTAAGGCCAATAGTTTGTCCGACAGCTCTACAGATCTACTAAAACCAAGACATGCTGCTCCGAGGTAGCTGTATTAGAAGGATGTAGTTTAAAGCCCACAATTCCTGCAGTGCCCTATTGGTGATCTGTGTGTCTTATATTTCTGTCTCAGCTACCCTGGATAAAAATCAACCTGATTAGTATTTCAAGGTGATCAGACTCATTTGCAATTTGTGATGTTGCTAGATAGAGAGATATGGGAGTTCCAACTAAAGCATACAGTTATGAAGACACTGCAAGAATGATATGTTTAGGTATTGCATATGTTTATGTATGCACTACAAACTATGGGGTCTATTTAAGAAGCGTGAAGAGCCAAAAGGTTCTTTCATCACTTTTTGCAATTTAAGAAAGGGATAGCTTAACCTCATTAAATCGGTATCACTGGTTCACACATGCTCAGGGGAAGTGGTATACAGGACTTAGGCTTCCAGTTCCACTTTCAGCTGAAAAGTATTAAAAAGTAAAACAATAAATAAATCAAAATAATAAAACAAAAAATACATTTTAAAAGAATTGCAAATAGAAATATGCTTTATTAAAATAATAAAACACTTTTTCTTTCTCGGAGGGGCAGCTTATGTGGAGGTGGGGGGTGACTGGATAATACATAGGAAGATAACGATGATATCTTCCTATTTCTGAATGAGTGAACATACCTTAAACCATTAGTTGGTTAACATAACATTTGTTAGAGGATACACACGTGTTTATTCCTGCCACAAGATCACCCTCATTACCTTTACCAAAAACTATCCAGTCAAATAATGAATTAATATGTAGCAGTATATTTAAGCTGGTGAGAGAAAATCACAATCTAGCTGTCCATTCATCCACTGAGCTTGCTATATGCACTGTGCTCACTCTCTGACATCAGAATCCCTAAGAAGAGGAACATGAGGCCTCTAATTGCCCATCACTTCCCTAAATAGAGGGTGAAATCATTTTACCAGTTAATTCCACAGAATGATATTAACACCTCCAAGCAATTCTGGGCTGTTAAGCAATAACGTGTACATATTTTCCATAGTACAAAACCATCCCTCTCCCACATCAATGTTGGATGGGCAGAATCCAAAAAGTCATGCTACGATTATTTGCTCCATGTAAGAAGGACACAGTCACACAGGCATATTGCACTTGTCTTCATACTACAGTCTGTCCTCATAAGAAAAACATCTAGAAGCAGTCTTCAAAGACTATGGAGGGAAATTTAACATCCATTATTCCTTTTATTTAAAAATAAAATCTTTTTATTGTATATAAAAGCAAAAAAATACAATAAACATATAGAAAAAGAAGACAAATGTGAATAGACACATTCCATGTTTTGTTTTGTTTTTAAACTTGAAAACACAGTCAGATCACAAAACAAAGCATGACAATAAAACAAAACAAAATATAAGTAAAAAGGAAAGAAAAGTGAAATAGAGTAGAAGGCAGGGGTTGGTAAAAAAAAAGGCTCACATTATTACTAATTTTCATGTGATACCGCAATACCAAATTTACACGTGAAAGTAATTCAAATTGTAGACATACAAACAAGTGATGCATCTTACCATTTTTTTTAAAATAAACATTATAGTTAGTAAATGAACGGCATTTTAGTAACATTTACTTTGAATCGTGCCCTTCATACCATATATTAAGTTGGTCCGACACTGTGAACAAATGCATATTATATCATTTAATTCTACCCAAAGGACCACTAAACCTAACATACAAGTTGTCATTTATATAAATGAGCATCCATAGATTATAAGCTTGCGAGCAGGGCCTTCTCACCTCTTTGTCTGTTTTACCCAGTTTGTTTATTAGTTTACTATGTTTGTCCACAATTGTAAAGCGCTAAGGAATATGTTGGCGCTATATAAATAAATGATGATGATGATCCAATTATAATCAAAACAAATATGTGCCCAGGGTTCATCATCATTTATTTAGATAGTGCCACCAATTCTGCAGCGCTGTACAGAGAATATTTGTCATTCACATCAGTCCCTGTCCTATTGGAGCTTAAAGTCTAAATTCCCTAACAAACACAATAATGTTAATTTTGTTAGCAGCCAATTACCCTAGCATTATGTTTTTGAAGTGTGGAAGGAAACCGGAGTGCCTGTAAGAAACCCACGCATACACGGGGAGAACATACAAACTCCACACAGATAAGACCATGGATGGAAATTGAACTCATGACCCCAGCTCTGTGAGGCAGAAGTGCTAACCACTGAGCCACCATGCTGCCCAGGGATCAGAAATTATCAGGATTTAAAACACTCGAGATAAATTTCCTAAACATAGCAGACTTTATTTCAGTAGTCCAACACAAGGACCTGGCAAGCCACCTCTTTAGCCCAATATGGCTGAATAAAAAGCTTACAGTGATTTACAGGGATAGCAAATTTAATTACATCACATAACTCTAGTCATATGAAGGCATAGGAATGAATGTTCTTATAAGCTCTTTTGTACATTGGAACGTTTATTTTAGGTTTAGATCTATTGTCTACAGGTTTATTGTACGAGACATTCTTGGTAATCGAATAAAAATATTTTCTTGTTCAAACCGGTTTTACGATGACGTTAAAGAACAATGTAGGAAAAAAATATAAAGTTCCTACAAATCAGATGGATTGAAGAATGAAAGGACAAAGAAGTCATAAACAAATGACAAACATTGATAGGTAATTGGTCTGTTCTTAGTAGCGGAAGCATTAATCAGTTATGAACACTTGCTGAGATGTAGACAATAATTGCAAGCTCTGTCAAGAAACAATTGTATTACACAGGATTTCTGTGCCGTCCATAATAAAGAAACAGCTGCCCATTTTATTCTGCAACAAAGAAAATAAAAAATGGAATTTGAAAGGGGAAAACTTTTTATTAATATTATTTTTTACAGGTGCAAATTTAATCATGAATCTTTACATAATATTAATAAAATGCAAGTTTGTCTACAAGACTATTTGCTCAGAAAGGCTGAGGAGAGGTGACCAAAAAAGGTTTACTTATGCCATAGCTGCGATATATGATCATGATGTTCATAAAAGAGCCTACTTCTCGCTATCTATCAAGGGCGCTTCCAACGGAAGACCCAACCGCACAAAAGTTTTACCGGCCGCAGTCCTTGAGCTATTGCCATCTCAAGATGGCTATAGCAAGGGATATTAGCTGAGAAAATGATTTATCCTCTGACCTTTAGCGATAAAAAGTAAACATTTTCAAAACTTTTCGCCACCTTAGGAGGTGCAAGCAAAAAATTTTTTACCAGCGGTAATTATCACAGATTTTGGAACTGAAAATCTTTTTCACATTAGCATTAACATTACACTGAAAAATACAGCGCATTGCAAAAATGGTATCTAATCTCCCCCTAAGGGTGGTGTCACAATGGTACTTTGAGCGCTAGAGGATTTTCAACTAGAAAAGTGCAGGAGCATATAGCACTCAAGCACACTGAAGTGAAAGGGGACCGCTAATCCCATCACACTGGAGAGCTTATGCTCAGAAAACATTGCATGCAGTGTTTTCTGAGCGTAAGTGCTCCAGTGTGGCAAAGGAGGAATGTTACCCATTTACTTTTGTTTGTCTGCAGGGTAGGGTATGTGCAATATGAATGTTATTGCTTTTGCAGCTGGTAATACACGAGCATTCAAAGCACAGTTGTGACCAGTGGCCAAAGTTAAACTACCATTGGTGCGGAAGGTACACTGAGGCCCATGAAGATAATGGGGCCCGCTGCATGGCAAATGCGGAGGGCTCTGGGCCTTGGTTCCCTCCTCCCCGCCGCCCACAGCTTTCTAGTTCCACCTCTGGTTGTGACATAACGCAAATACATATTAGACAGGACCAGATTTATTTTTTCACGTCACTCGGCCACTTTTACTATGATCCCCTATCACAGCAGATCTTCATGACCCCATGTCCCATTTGTACAAGTACTTGAATGGCAGGCATGTGACCCTGAAAGGGTGTCACGGAATTGCAGAGATGGCTGCTAACCGGTATTGGCGCAACTGAACAGGGAGTCACGGTGTCTATCGTACCCCCAGTATTCACCAGGGACCTCCGCAAGGAAGTTTGGGCTTAGCTGCACAGGGTACACAGGTCGCGGTTCTCCAAGACAGTCACCGGTGTAGCAACAGTATTAGACAGGCGTAGTCAGGCAATCCAGTTCAGAGTCAACCAAGCGGTGCAGTACACGGGGAGGATCCAGAGAGAAGTCAGGTCAAGCCAAATAGTCAAACCAGCCGGGCAGCGAGGTACAAAAACAAAAACACAGGAGAATAGTAACAGGAAGCCGAGTCAGAACCAAAGAACACTGGATCAGAAGTTCAGGAAGCGCTGGAGCAGGAGTGAACTAATACTCTGGCACTAGACATGTGTCAGAGGGTGCTTTATATTCCATAAGGTGCATCCTGATTGGGTTAGGGAGATTGTGGCGGTCAGACATGCTGACTGCCGACAGGTGAGCGGAGATAGCGTCCCGCTGCTAGGCAATGGGACACGCCTGCCGAGAAGGTACAGGCGTCTATCTCCTGCAATAAGTGTCAGTGTGGAGACTTCAGGACTTCCTGAAGTGGCAACTTTGCTACTTTAGGGGTCTCCACTTTATTTCCCATTAGAGAAATATAGTACAAAAATTGAAAAATACACGCACACATTTTTAAAAATAAAGTTTAATTAAATAAAACACTCCCCCATACTACTTCATTATACTGCCATAATCCAGAGGGAATTCTTACAGATGTAAATCCAATGACATTCTTGTATCTTTTAATTCAAAGGGAAAGGTCCTTAATTTGTAATCCAAAAGTGAAAGCCAACCAACATCTTCTTTTAGTCCAATGTGAAATGTTCATAATTTGTAATCAAACAGAAAGCCAAACAATATGTTCTTTTAATCCAAAAAGGAAACATCTTTAATTTGTAATCCATAAAATAAAAAAACCCAAACAGTCTTAAAATAAAAAAATAATTCCATAACAGATGAGACTAAGTACTCCTCCTGGAGCCCCCCTGCAGAATTGAGTGAACTCAATTGACTGGGATTCAATTTAGCTGCCTAGCCAATCACAAGGAGTTTCCCATACAAGTCACAATGTAATTGACTCACAGATCAATAGAGTTAACTGAATCTATATTTATGCAGGAAATTAAACAATTACCAGTGCTGTGCAGCTCCACTTATGTGAATTGCTCATTCATTTCTATAGCCCATTAATTTTAATGGAGTTTCTATATGTAGCATGAACTCCTTTGAAAGGAGTGGGCATTAGGGATGAATGGGTGGAAAAATACAGCACAGGGCTGTTTAACTGTGTTAAACCCTAGTGGGTATGTACATAATGTCATGAATCAAGGTCTTAACCCTGTTTACGCCACTCAACGGTATCATACCATCGTGTATCTCCCTCCTTTCAGAATGCAGCATTCCAAATCTTGGGACAAAATCAGGACTTCTGTCTACTGCACTATAGGCTGCCATTTTGGATGAGACATTTGGTACATCTTGCCTATTCTGAGCACCTGACTTCATCCACTAATTAGCTTTCTCTGCTGACTATAAAAAAGTCACTTCCTACTCTCAACTAGTTGCCAGCACAACACTTTCCTCTTTCCAGCTTACCACTTAACCTTTGCTACAGCTAGTCCCAAAGGTGCCGAGACGGAACCCAGAAACCCTATTGCCGTGACATATAATGTGTTCACATAGCTATGAATTCACTTACATTGGTATGCTCTGAATGCACTGAAATGTCACAAGGAAAGTCCAAAAAAAAAAAAGTAGAATGGGTCTTATTTTAAAATGTTGTCACATTCTTTGCACTTGCTGTTAAAAAACAAGTTAGACAGGGTATTTAAATTAAAGTAACTGGCGTAATATAATCTTACAAACAATAAGTTATTGTGCATGAAATTGAGAAAATTTATGCACAGAATTGAATGTCATATTTCACTTTCAATATATGTTTCAGACTTCAAAGCAAAACAATGTGGTGCCAAAGGAGGGCTACATGATGTGCATGATTTTAAGGCAGTATAATAAAATGTCACTAGCAGTCATGTAAATTGTGTCTTTTAAAAAAAATAAAAAATGGTGGTCTCTATGTTGTGGCTATTTCCACTCCCTTGCAGTCACAGAAAGCTTCTTGTTTCCACTCAAGAGGTCTTCCCTTCAAGTTTAAGAAGCTACACAGCATGGCATCTTTCAGACAGCTGAACACAGCTGCTGCTATTGATCTCCAGCTAATAGGAGGGAAAGAGTGTCATGTCATCAAGAAACACATGATGGGTGTGGCACTGCGAGAAAAAGCAATGCAGAAAGCATGTCCAAAACTTGTACATTTCTGTGCAGAAAATAGTGTATTTCCCTGCACAAGTTTCAGACATTCAGTGTCACTCAGATGATCTGCAGTCCAAAACTAAACTACCACTGTAACAGGCAGTACCAGTAACCAACTTCCACCAGTCTATAGTAAGAAACTGCAATTGTCACTGAGGGCAGTCAGCAGGCTGCAGCCTCTCTACAGGTTACAGAGTAGTTCTCCCCCACAGCCAGCCAGTATGAAGGGAAGAATATGTGACAGTGATTGAGTATTTGTGTTCTGCTTCTAACCAACACTCATTATTATCAGCCTCGGAAAACATCATGCAGCTGCAGCAGTAGTGTACCGGCACTGTAGGTGCAATCTCATATCCCATCTAATTGCAGAGTTACTCTTTTTTAAACTCAACATGTATTTATTGTTGCAGTGTGCATTGATATTTTATTTGCATGTTTTTATTGAGTGCAGATTTTACTTGCATTTTCCATATTATTTTATTATTATGGTTACAAAATCCCTAATTTAGTCTTATCTGTCCCAGGACATTTTTCTAGATAAAATTTGGTTTGTTCAGGTGTGTTTTGGCAAACTCCAGTTGGACTTTCTTACATCTCTTTCACTTCAGGGGGCCCTCCTGGGCCTCCAACCATATAAATCCCTTTCATTGAGTTGGTGACAGATAGTGGAAGTTGAAACTGTTGTACCTTGTGTCTGATGGTCAGATTAAATTTGTTTGACCGTTAATAAAGGTGCTTTCCCCACCATTCAATCTTCATTATGTCTTCTTTTGTGGACATATTCAGCGAGTTGGCTGAAGTGCCATGGGCCTTAAGTCTCCTAATAATATTATATACAGTAGAAACAGGAACATCAAGGTCTCTGGAGATTGATTTGTAGCCTCAAGAGTGTCCAGGCCAACTGCAGAACACACAGTGACACAAAACAGGAGAATGAGTTCTTTTCTCTGTTCAGGCTGGTTTAATAAGTGTTTTATATATTGCAGGAACCCGCTTCTCACCATAGGTGAGTTCAGTTCCAAAGTGAAGGAGAATCATGTGCTTGAAATCTAATTATTTCTGACTACTACTAAAACGTGCCAATTATTTTATGATTCTTCCTTTTTGTGCTATTTACCACTGCAAACCAAAGAAATACATATGTGGAAACCAAAATATTTTTAATTTCAACAATTCTCTAGAACAAGTGCAGGGGTGCCAAAAATCTTGGGCCATGACTGTACTTTTGTATCAATATTTAGCAATATTTTTAACAGCGATATTTTGTGTCAAAGTCAATGTATTTTATACACAGAACAACAATGGTATTACTAATAAACTATTTTTTTTTACTTTTTCTTTTCGATGGTGAGCACAATGCTGCCTCTGACACCTGGTCCCAGCTCTCAAGTAATCATATCTCAAAATAGCTGTATGAACTAAAAGATAAGGGACTTGTCAGTGACATCTAGTGGACAGTGAGTGAAACGCCTCACTAAGAAAGTGTAAATAACAACTAAGATTTATGAATTGTGTTTCACAGGGAGGTTAATTTGACATCATAGTCTTCCAATACAGTTTGACAGAATCTTCACATTCACATCATTACTATGTTCTTCTGTCAATGTTTAAATACAGTTAGAGGATCTTTTATCTGGAACCTGTTTTCCAGACTGTTCAGAGAACAAGAAGAATAAATAATTGCTGCTGGTCAGTGATATAATTTTTAAATGTAATTTAGTATATTTTAAGCACTGTGATATAAATTATAGAAAAAACATTAAGCCAAAATCCTAAGTCGAAAGCAGTACTAATAACAAATATCTTACCCATAGTCAGATTGGTCACAAGGTAGTCTTATCCCCTCTACTTCAAATTTCTAAAAATATGGACACCAATGAACTAAATAGGCAGGAATGTTCTGTGCTGCCGATAACATTATCATGCATGGAATGGCTACAGTTTGTTCTAAGCCCATCCACTTCATCTCCTGTTCGTCTGTTTCCCCCTTTTTTGAAAATGACTACAACTGATAATCTTACCTTAGTCAACCAAACTGATAAATTGTAATTTTAAAGACATGTAGTCAAATGCATCATAATCCAGTCTGACCATTATATAACTGATGACCAGTATACAAAGCAGAGCCGCATTTGGTGATGAGCACATCATGGAGAGACCAGTATGCAATGTAAAGGTAATTCTGTACTAGTATACAATCTAACATATCATACTAAGAAGAAAATACACATTCAGTAATATGCCCAGGGGAGTAGTACTATGCCCTGTAACATGTACAGCAGCATGCCTAGCTGTAACATTAGCAATGTGTCTAGCAAAATGCAAAACAGTGATAGCAATTCTCACCACATCCCGCCCTGTGGTCTTCTCTTCTGTCCTCATCACTACTTTGCTTCATAAAAAATGTACTCCTTGATAGTTATAAATAAAATCTTAACAGGAACTGTTCAGTATAATGTGTTACATTTAGATGTTCAGATTGCCTATATATTGATCTATCCCAGTGGTGGGCAGCAGAGAGGCCCAAGGAGCCTTCACCTGTGGTCCCCAGCCAGCTGCTCTCGATCTGACGTATTCTCTGGGCAGTTATAACAAAGAGACTAAGATTGAATTGAGATCAGTCCGCGTTAAGTGACCTCCTCTGCACAACACACACAGCATACCAGATATGCACCATGTGTTCTCCCTCCTTTTTCTGCGGGCTCCAGCTGTAAAATGTGAGAGAGGCATGTGGGTGAGGTGTGAGGGGCATGTGGGGAATGTCTAATGGGCATGTGGTTAGGTCTGGGGGCTATGTGGAAAGATCTGAGTGGCATGTTGGGGGCATGTGGGGGAGTTTTGGGACGAGTGATGTGGATGTGCTGAGGTCGTTTTCGGCCTGTTTATTCATTCTTGAAATTAAGGGTAATAGTTGGCCTTCTGAATGCTGGTGGGCTGCACACATGGCCCTTGAATTATATCAGGCTAATTCCTACCACAATCCTTACACATTGAGACACAGGGACTGGTGGAACTGAAAGACTGTTAATATTCTACTACTCTGATTACAGGCTATTTTAACCAGTGGTGCAATTTGCAAACACTGCATATGCCCAACACCCTACCTACCCCTGCTCGCACATTAAAACCCATTAATCCCCATGTGGGGGTATATGGGAGTGAGTACTCACATATCCAACTCATCCAAAATCACTCACACGTGCCCACCCAGTAATACCTACTAATACATGCCCATCTACACTAAAATATTGACTTGCCTCTACATATGTCAAAAGCCTTCAAAGTTTCCCAGCCACGGAATCTACATTTCAAAATAGTTTGGGAATCTTTACCCAAAGTATTAGAAAGTCAATAATGGTCAAGACTGTTTACCATATAGGAAAAACAGATACAAATCTACAAGCATGTTTTGTGATTTTAAAGATTAGGTTTTTGGTGTTTGCTGACTTTATCAACTATATGTTTTACCAAATGGAAAAAAAAATGAATTGAGGTATATGCACGCAAGATTCATGAATATTAATTTAAGGACACATTTACTGTCAAAGACTATGACAGTGTCAACTCAAAATCATTGTTGCCAACTCTCATAGCATATCTAGGAGACTCCAAATTAAGGGGTGGCTTCACAGACTCCTGACAGAGCTGGAAATTCTCACATACCTGTAGTAAGGTGGGCAGGGCATGAAGAAAATCCACTCTTGCCCACCCCAGGAAACATTACTTTTTTTTACATTGAGTTTTACCATTTACTGAGGTTGGTTAGGCTTGATAATGTGATTGTTCCACCCACAACATCTTTTCTTACCTCATCTTCTGGAAATAGCCATGTATATGTATGGCAGTTTCACTATTAGTTCAACACCAAATTAAATATATATTTTTTTTTACTAAAATGCAATCTCTAAAACCAAATAGCTATTAACTGATAAATCTATAATCATTTTAACATAAGTAAAGGAATAATGAATTGTGCTAACAACTATTCAACCTATTTTACAAAATGCAAAACAAGCACATTGCCTTTGGTAGAATTTCACTGGAAAAATTGTTTCCCAAAGGGAATTTAAAGCTTGAAAAAGCAGCTTCAACAAATGTAGTGGAATGTTTCTGTAAAGGACTTCAAAGGAGAAATACAATTATTAGTTCTGTCTAGAAAGAAGAATATGTGTGTCTATAAATTGTTGATGCAATGCTTAGCCGTATGAAACAACATTGTTTAAACTCCTAATTTCTAATACATAATGGCTTTTTTTCTATTACTTAACATCAGCTGCTCCTGCCACAATTGTGTGTGCTATATTTGATAGACACTATAGAACTGTACTATACTATAGTGTACTATCACATATAACTAATAATATTGAGGCAGGACCATTCAGGCAGCACATATGTAACACTAATGCTCACATCTGTCATATCAAGGAATGAAAAGCTGAAACTCCTACACTCTCCCCTTCTACTTCTCATTGTGGACAGGCAGAATAGGGTAGATAGGAAAGGAGGAGGGCACAGTGAGTTTATAATAATAACCAACTGTAAATACTATGGGGATTTGTGTTTTTAATGTGGAAAAACAGACAATATACGCCTACAGGGTCAATTTTGTAATTGCAAGTCCATGCATGTCTAAGTTGGTTACATACACAATCTAGCACATTATATTTAAAGTTTTCACTGGTGCAAACACTGTAGAATATGTGCCTATAATAAATGCTTTCACACACAGGGTGCCCCCTTGGTTCCTTATTTATGTCTATTATTTACCTCCTTGAATACTGGAACCTCCAAATAATCAATATTGCATCTACAAAATCCCACCATTCTTAATCCGCAGCTCAACTCCGCCAGGCCTTTGAACTGATTACTATGATAATATGTGTATATGCTATTATAAATACAGAAAGGGTCATTTAGAAAAGTACAGTGCAATGTTGATGTTTAACTCTTGACCACACCAGATGGCCGTTTTGCACTAAGGCACCCTTATATGCTAGTCTGACAAAACCAGTACCCTTGTATGTATGAAATCACCTATGCAAACAGTGGGTAATGGAAAGGTTCTTTATTGTTCAAACTCAACACACATTGTAACAGCACTTTTAACAAACAATTACCATTGGGTTCACAAGACAACAAACCTAGCATAGAAGCCTAACCAGATGGAGCTGTAGTCACCATGCTTTCAGAGCTCTGTCCCGGCTGCTGAGCAATGATCTTTACTCCTCTATCAGCAAGGTAGGGACTAAGTCCAATGCCTCCCTGCTTTCTACAGGCTCACAGACCACCTGTCTACAACCAGTCTAACAGGAGCTGTAGTCAGAACTGTTCAAGCAGATGTCTCTTGTCAGGGATGAAACCCTGGTCTGGTTCCCAGGGTGGGGGATGGCTTTGCACAAGAAGGGTCCATGGATAACAAAGTGACTCTACATTGTGACCTACTCAGTAGAGGGGTTGTCACCTACGCACCCTCATCACATGTAGTTAGCAGGCCCCTGCCGTGCTGAATTCAGGAATGTCTGCTGTGCTGAAAAGTTAAACAATAGGAGCGCACTTGTTCACACAATAAAGCATTATTAACCATGTATCTGGGCATATAGAGGCACCTACTGATTTAATCCTTTACAGTCTTTTTGGGGTGAAATCATGCTTCTGGCTGATGGACACTTCCTGTGAAATATGGTCGCCCACTGATGGAGGAAGCACTGCAAGAATAATACTGCTGCTAACCATCTCTGTAGTGATAATAGCCTGGGGATCCTAATGTGCTCAAATGACAACAACTCCATTATGAGACATACAAAATATACGGTCCCCTAGGGGACCACCCCGGCGCTAGACAGTCTATAATCTAGATCTCTAAATAGAGTGTATAATTTAGGTGACCCTGCAGCTTGAACCACGATTCACCAAACCGTTATTAAACTAAGAATATAAAATGTATCGAGCGCTGACCGAGCTCTCGATACATTTTATATATCTCCATTATGAGACATATTACAGAATCTAGAGGTGCTTACAGAACTCAACAGGTAACATTTACAAACTATGTTACATTACACATTTAAAACACATAAAGCAACATGTACATTGACAAAACCCTAACAATAAGTACTGGTGAGAGAAAATGCCAAGCAGGTTTAACGCTTAAAATTAAGTTGCTTGGTACCCTGCTCTCGATACAGTGTTTTTACAGTACAGTGCATGAGTTTGCAGGTCAAGATGGCAACAAATATGCGGGTGCAAAAGATTGTACCATCTCATGGAAGGAGTTGGCGTATATCGGATGTTCCTGGCTTAGTGGAGATTATGCACCCAAGTTTCCCTAGTTATAAATATGAGAATTAATTCTGTCAAACAACATTAATTAAATTAGCTAGCAGCTGTGTAGAAGTGGAGTTTATGGAAGTGTTCACTGTTTTACAGTTGGGTGCATAGCTTATACTGCCCAGCAGGGCCGTATCTTGGGCTGTGTGATAGGGGCAAACTCCAAGGGCACAAGCTGATGTTGATAATGATGCTAAGATGCTATGATGTTGATGACGAAGATATGTATATTTGGTTAACATTGAGGGCTAGGAGGGAGACATTTTTGTTTCTCACCCCATGCGCTAAAATTTTAAGTTACAGCACTGCAGCCCAGGGACTTGACTATTAAGATGGTCCAAATTTTTATATTCCAGAGTATCTGCAAATTTATAAATGTATGCTCAAACTCCTTTTACTGGGCGATTATTAACTAAGTAACATTTCTGTATTTTTTTCAAATATTTGTTTAACAAATAAAATTAAATTCCTTAAATATAATTGAAATACATATATGCAAAATAATGCATACAAAGCATGATGCACTATTGGGTGTTCGTTAGTGACTACTATTAATCCTTTGCTCACATTGAACTATTCTCATTCTAAAGAACAAAGTATTCCTGGTAATGTGCACACATTATACAAACACTCCAGGGCAATTTACAGTCAAGATTCATTTCTCAACATGTACTTAAAATGCAGAAAGTTGGAAGTGCTTTAACTGTGACAAAAAAACATGTTTAAAACTCCTTGCTCAATCTTCCACACTCTCTCCCACTGTATTTCGGGAAACAATAAGAATTGCAAAAATTATAAAACTGGTTTGATTTGCACAGAAAAAAGGAAGGATTTTGATGGAGGATTATGCTAGTCTCAGGTATTCACAAATAGATTATACCAACTTTTAATTAGCTCAGTGAGCACTAAATCCCTCTTACTTAAAGTTAAAACCTTAATTATTATTTATGCAGCTCAACGCTGCTCCTTCTGTCAGGAACACAGAAATTAGTATTTTATGACTCTGGTCACACCAATTCTCATTGATATTCAAAACAAACTATTACCCCAATTTTAAATAAATTTGATAATCCTCTGATTCATTTCTGTGTGTATTAGCTGCATATACATCATAATCTTACGTAAATTAGTCCTGGAGGCAAATCCCCAATTCAATGTAATTAGTATACTTTTAACCTCCTAAATGTAGATTATGAATACATGTAAATGTGAAATCTTAACAGATAGAGCATCATTAATGTGTAAAACTATTATGATGTATAAATGTTTCCACAATGTATCAGATTTGTATTTATACATTAACAGTGTGAGCCACAATCTGTAAAATACAATATTGGTATATTTAAGCAAAATCTCATACTTTAAGTAGAAAATAGAGGTAGACCTTTTCAAAATGGAAAAAAAAAAACTATACATACAAAATCATTTTAGCACATAAATTCCTAAATACCTGGTCTTACAATAAATAAATTTCAACTAATACAGAATGTTACCATCTTGAATTGATAGCCAGTAAAGTGTCCAGAATATATATATACACTATATGGACAAAAGTATTTGGCCACACCTGTTAATTATTGAATTAAGGTGTTTCAATCAGACCTGTTGCCAGAGAGTATAAAATCAAGCACATAGACATGCAGTCTCCATTTGCAAATGTTTGTGATACAAAATGGGTCGTTCTGAAAAGCACAGTGACTTCAAGCGTGGTACTGTGATAGGGTGCCACCTTTGCAATAAAATGGTTTGTGAAAATTCATCCCTGCTAGATATTCCACAGAATTTTTATATATATGTATATATATATATATATATATATACACACACACATATATATATACATATATATATATATATATATATATATATATATATATATATACACATATATATATGACTTTGACACATATACACCTACCTTTTGCTATCTCTCTGAATGGTTTCTTTTGATTTTTCAGCCTAATGATAGCTTGCTTCACTGATAGTGACAGCTCTTTGGATCTCATATTGAGAGTCGACAGCAACAGATTCCAAATGCAAATGTCACACCTAGAATCAACTCCAGACCTTTTACCTGCTTAATTGATGATAAAATAACGAGGGAATAGCCCACACATGTCCATGAAATAGGTTTTGAGTCGATTGTCCCATTACTTTTTGGTCCCTTAAAAAGTGGGAGGCACATATAGAAACCGTTGTAATTCCAACACCGTTCACCTGATTTGGATGTAAATTCCCTCAAATTAAAGCTGAAAGTCTGCAGTTAAAGCACATCTTGTTTGCTTCATTTCAAATCCATTGTGGTGGTGTATAGAGCCCAAAATATGAGAATTGTGTTGATGTCCCAATATTTATGGACTTGACTGTATACACACACATATATATATATATATATATATATATATATATATACACACAATGATCAGTGACATCATTAAAATCACTGACCAGTGAAGTGAATAACATTAATTATCTTGTTACAATGTCAAGATACATTATACATGTCAAGGGGTGGGATATATTAGGCAACAAGTGAAGTCAGTTCTTGAAGCTGAAGTGTTGGTAGCAAAAAAAAATGGACAAGCGTAAGGATCTGAATGACTTTGACAAGAGCCAAATTGTGATGGCGAGATGATGGGTTCAGAGAATCTCCAAAACAACAGGTCTTGTGGGGTGCCCTTGGTATGCAGTGGTTAGTACCTACCATAAGTGGGCCAAGGAAAGACAACCGGAGCCCAAGGCTCATTGATGCAAGTGGTGAGTGAAGGCTAGCCCATCTGGTCCAATTTGTCAAAGTGCTCAGGGGAATAAGGGCTCTTGGTCTGAGTTTTTGAACGAATGCAAAGATTTTTTATTTTTTTTTGAGGAAAGGGATTTTATTCCGACATACAGGCTTACTAAGTTAAGGTTTGTTCCTTGATTTTATCAACTAAAATTAGTAGTGTTTGTCAGGGAATATTTGAGAGGGGCTGTTCAAATTAAATATGAACACTACTCCCTTCTTTATTTGTAGGGGTACTTGCCTGAAACACCTGGGGGAATCCTCTGACTCAGAAGAGGGTGAGTGCCCTCACCAGAGAATGGGTTTCTTGTATAGTACCTATTTCAGCTTTTTGTCTTTAAAAGTAGTTAAGGGCAATTCAATATTTATTAGCAGTATGAAGGCCTTTTGCATTAATGATTATGACTTTTTTAGAGTCACAGGCTAGGATGAGAAGGGAGTGCTGAATTGCTGAATGTAGACAATAGTTTGCCTTCAAGGAATGAGGAGGAACACTTAGTCTGTGCCTCCAATTAGATAACCCTACATGGGCTGAATTATTAAATGGTTAAGGAAGGGAAAATAAGCATGCTTGCCACTTGGAGGGGGGGGGGGGGGGGGGGTATGAAGAGTCACAAGAGGACAGAACAATACATCTAAGAGATGTAATTGATATAGCAGCCCGACTGAAACAAAAAATATAATGGGAAAAATGTGAAATAGCCTTTAAGTTAGGCAACAGTAAGACAATCACAAGTCAAAACTGGAGCATAGGTTAAATTCAACATTCTAGAATTGTAATGATTCTGAGACAGCTGTTGACTGTGTTAGTAGAGTTGGAATGCATTAGATCTGCAAGGTCTGGGGCTTTGTAGGACAGACTTATTTGTTGCTTTTTGGTGATTTATCCTTTGGAGCCCACTATTGTAAAAGTTTCTCTGCAATGACAAGTGTTGGGCTGCATGCTTGATGAAAAGTTCCAATCAGCCAGGGCCTTCAGTCCTGCTTCAGAAAAGGAGAGCTGGATCCTCTTGCTATTCTTCTGTACTAGAAGCTTTACTTGGGAGCTTCATTAAATTGTGAATTTGGCTTGTCTAGCTTGGCTAAGGTGGCTGCAGACAGGTCTGGGAACATGTGGATGTTTCAATAACCCAGATATATCTTGAGAGTTGTGCTGCCTTTAGGATCTGGCTTTAATATTAAATAAAGGAATATGTAGTAAGAAATTCCGGGTGAGAGTTGCAGATGTTTTAAACGAGGCAGACAGCTTCGAACTTGGGACAGAGTCAGGGATAGAACAAGGCTGGGGTCATTTGTACATCCTCCACATAATTGTGTGGGTTTTCTCCATGCAATCTGGTTTCTTCCCACAGTCCACAAACATACTGGTAGGCTAATTGAATGATCTTCAGTGTTTGTTTATGTGATAGATAATTTAGATTGTAAGTTAATGATTTAAAATTCTCTGTATAGAGCTGCATAATATGGTCGTGCTATATAAATAAACAATGTTAAAAAAGCAATATAGTTGTTTTTCTATATACATGGGGCCTGATTCATTAAGGAAAGTAAAGCAAAAAAAAATTAGTAACTTTGAACCTTGGCAAAACCATATTGTTTTGGAAGGGGAGGTAAATTTAAAATGTGAGGACATATTTATAATTGGGGTAGGGCATGTCCTAGATCAACTTTAAATTTCAGTGTACAAATAAGCTATCAAGTATGTGTGATACATGAAAAAAACCCAGTATATATTTTATGTGCAAAGTAATAAACTAATATGCACCCCTTGCATTGTAACATGGTTTTGTCCAGTAGAAAACGTATTAATTTTTTACAAAGTGCCACTTATTTCAATATAATTTGGAGATATCTCCTTGTCCATCATCATCATCGCCATTTATTTATATAGCGCCACTGATTCCGCAGCACTGAACAGAGAACTCACTCACATCAGTCCCTGCCCCATTGGGGCTTACAGTCTAAATTTCCTAACACACACACAGACAGACACACAGACAGACTAGGGTCAATTTGATAGCAGCCAATTAACCTACTAGTATGTTTTTGGATTGTGGGAGGAAACCAGAGCACCTGGAGGAAACCCACGCAAACACAGTGAGAACATACAAACTCCACACAGATAAGGCCATGGTCGGGAATCAAACTCATGACCCCAGCACTGTGAGGCAGAAGTGCTAACCACTGAGCCACCGTGCTGTCCATCTTTATGTTATTTCTTTTCTTTTTTGAATTATGTGAGATCCTGTTATTTTTACAGTTACATGCCTCCTATTTAGTAATTCCAGCACACATTTATGTCTATTTTTAGAATGGATATATATGATCCTCTGGATTTTTCACGCTAGCATTTTGCATATGCAATTATGTATGTTGTTATATGTATATTCACAAATGAAACATTTAGTAGTGCAAATGCAGACAAATTTGGTTTTTATATTGTGCTATAAAATAAATAAATTCTGTATATATTATGATTTTTGCACAGCAATACTGTATATTGTATGTGACAGATATTGTGTGTTTTTAGGCTTTTATTATATGCTCATTTATGCCCAATAAGTTTCGGATTTTGCTCCACTGGAAATTGACTATAAATAGCAAGCCCCGGACTAACACCACACCCCCTGATGAAGTCACGAATAGTGACGAAAAGCGTTGGCCCAATCACCTATCAGACACAACTCCTGATGTCACAGTGAATCCCGGAAGGTCAGAAGCTCGGATACTATTGAGTCTTTACATACGCAGTGGGACAAGCAGACTATCGGGTCAGTGGACGCCAGCCCGCAGTAAGACAATCTCCATTAAAGATACCTTTATAGGAGCTGTAATTTTACTCAAATGTGAGTTGATTTTAAAGTCTTTTACAAATAAATTATGTTTTGAGACACGCTACACTATCAGTTGCCGTCTGTTCTCCTCCCCCTTACATTGTTTATCTTATATGTATGCAGTTACCATACACGATGGTGGGATCTGAGAACAACTAGATTCAAGCACATTTGGAACCATATTTACAAGGTGGATTCACCCTCCCGTGAAGTGGGAATTCAGACCACCATTATATACAGACTTGGTATTTATATGGCTTCAAGTTTTGATCAATCTGGACATATATGTGATCGTTATTTTTATACAATGAGATATATATATATATATATAATGCATGTGTGGTTCATTTATGCATTTGATTGATGCCACAGTTCATGATTCAATTAGCGCTATTCAGCAATACTGCAGATTGTATGTGACAGAAAACCACAGTGATATTTGTGGATATTGTGGAACTCAGTTTGGATATACTGTTTATACACCTGGTATAAGATTTATAATGCTTTATGTGTTCTTTCCCTTATTTCCCTATCTCTATTTTGCGCCCATCCCATACAAACTCTGTGTTTTGTACTAATTTTTTTGCCTTACTTTCCTTAATGAATCCGGCACCTGTTCTTTAAATCAGTAACTTTGTCCCATAATCCCTGTAACTCTTTTACCTGCTTCTCATGCACTGAGATAAGTTCATTATGGGATTTGACAAATTCCCCAAATGCATAAATGGTCTGTGCATGTACATGTGCCATGTTCCTGCACTCACTCATACTTGGCGACTTTCTTCAGCTCCCTTCCAGGAGCCAGCCAGTGGAGGGGGGCGTGAGGGCCAAAATCGAGTCATTTTGGCCCCGCCCCCTGTGACGTCATGATGCAAACGCGTCATAGGGGCGGTGCCAAACGCCACGATTCACCGGGAATCGCAGCGTTTGGAGTCTAATACTGCCCACTTCACTAGGAAGTGGGGCACTTCCTAGTGAAGTGGGCAGAATTCGAGAGATTGCCACACTCGCCCGGGAGTCCAGGAGACCCTCGCAAAATGCGGGAGTCTCCCGGACATTCCGGGAGAGTTGACAAGTATGCACTTACTTGACATTTATTTGGTTATAGTGGAATTAGAAATTACAGTGGTGGTTATTTGTAGCAGTCCCGTAGATTTCTGCTGTTGTCTGAGTGCATGTTAAATCTTTCTGAAAAGTACTATGTCCAAAGTAATGTGAAGCAAAGAAAGGTTTGTCTGGAAGCATATATATATTAGCCCATTATCTCACATTCATTTTGGACTTTGAGATTTGCGGAACCTTCAAGGCCCCTTGACAAGTGTGCGTGCGTGTTCCCTAAAAACAATGGATATTTAGCACTGTATCTTATTACATGTGTATCTTATTACATGTTAGCTTAGAGGAGATTCCTAGCATCCAGAAACAAGACTGAGATGTAATGTCAGTTTTTCTCTTCTCTAGAGACATGGAAAAAATAGTAAATGCTCCAAGAGTTCAAGCATTAAATCATGTACAGAGCCGGCAATATTGCCCTGTCCACACTGGCTAAAACCAGTGACAGAGATTAATCAGGTCAATCATAGAGATCAAGTACAGGTGAGTATTGCCATCCAACATTTCAACAATCAATAATAACATTCAACATGGCATAGAGGTATATTGATGGGAGCTATAAATCTCCCACGTTTTTGCTCAAGTTGTTTACAATAAAGAGTGAACATGGCAGGATTCTCCTTTGTGTGTAAGAAAGAAGCATTTGCAATACACGCTTTCACTTAAACTACTTTATGATATTCCCCTTATCTTTCGTTCGTAGAGGAGACAAGAAAGATAAATTGCTCAGTTATTTTTTCCATTTTCCATGTAGTTTGATTGAAATGTTATCATTATTTTTGACATTTTATCTAAAAAACAAATAAACATGCAGAATTCAGTAAAGCTACCTAAGGTAAATAAAATAAAAGTTCACTTACCTGCTCCTCCAATCTGATGGGTTACACAATCTCTATAGCGGTCTTACCAGATCCTCTCTCATGTCTGGGACAGACTGCTCTCAAGCTGCTGTAGCAACAGCAATGTCAAAGTCTTTGAATGCACTTTGATAAAAGCTCACCTTGTACAGGAGAGAGGATGTGATAAAATTATTAGATATTAATAAGGGGATTGCAGGTATGTAAGCCACAGTTATTTTGTTTACAAAGGACATAATGTAAGGAAAAATCCAACACACAAGAACAGAATAATTGTAATTAGGCTATTAAAATGACTTTGAATAATGAATACAAGAAACTGAACGATTCTGTTAAGAAATATTGGTGTATTATTCCTGCAGTTCTACTGTGCTGCTACTGTAGGGTTATAGATTTGTTATGATATGTTTCTACGTACTTCTTATATGCTCCCCCTATGGATGTGTGCTGTACTACGTTCTTTGTTATACAGTCGATATAAAAAGCCAGCCACCCTTTGTGAAATTGCAGATGTTTGTGATGTAATCAGCTATTTCAGAAGATTTCTCCAAATAAGGAACATCCATTCTTCATACAGATTAGGGTCTCAGGAGAAGTATTATTTGCTTAAATGTAGCAATTACAAATAGAATAAGTGGTATTTTCTTAAAAGCTCATAGACCAGTAATTATATACAAAACAGCTCAGAAGGAGATGAATTAAACCAAAATGATCTCAACGGGAACAAACATGTCTTTAACAAAATAGGAGTTTCCAGTTGTGCCGATTGCAAAATGTTTGTTTTATTTTTGCCCTGACATAACTCCATAAACATGCAGGCCATTGCATAGGGTTGGGTCCTATGTCACACTTTCTGCTACACTACATGTCTTTTTTTTCTCTCTTGACAAATACATGTTTTCTGTCAAGATGGAGGCTTGCAGATGGCAGTTAGAGGTAGCTGCACACTAGCTTCCACTTTTTTTATTTTCACAAATATAAAACATTTTGATATTTTAGATACTTCTGGCAAAGATCACAGTAGTATTGAGTAATGAACAGCAAAGTCTGCACTCATTTCACCCTATAACCAGTCCCCTCAACCCAACTACCTCCCAACTTCTCCACTCTCTCTCCCTCACTGCATGCCCACCTCTAGCTCACCTCTTCAACATGTCCTTCTCCACTGGCATATTTCCATCCTCCTTTAAACATGCGTTCTTTACACCAATTCTGTAGAAATCATCCAGCGACCCAGATTTTCTGTCCAACTACTGCCCTACTCCTCTCCTCCCTCCAAACTACATGAGCGACTTGTGTACAACCATCTATATCGCATTCTTGACTCTCACTCCGTTCTCGACTTATGTCCCCAAAATACCACTAAAACTGCTCTCATAAAAGTTTGCAATTATCTACTTACAGCAAAGTCTAAGGGTCATTTTTCCACACTCATCCTTCTGGATTTCTCTGCTGCTTTTGACACTGTTGATCACCCACCTCCTACAAACCCTTCATTCCATTGGCCTTTGTAAAACTTCTTTCCTGGTTCCCTTCCTACCTATCAAATTGCTCCAGCAGCAACTCCTTCCCTCCACTACCACTATCTTTTGAGGTTCCACAAGGCACTGCCTTTGGCCCTCTACTTTTCTACCTCTCCTCTTGGGAAACTAATTCACTTGCTTGGCCTCCAGAACCACCTCTAATCTGAGGACACCCAAATATAATCCACTAACCTGTCTCCTTTCTGAAGTAAATGGTGCCAGTCTGCTATCTCTATATGGATGTTCCAATGGTACCTAAAGCTCAACATGTCAAAAACAGAACTTAATTGTTTTTAATTTGTTAATTTAATTTGTTAATTGTTAAAAGTGTTTATAAAGATTTAAAAAAATATATATATATATATTTCTTGAAGGAGAAGTGACAGTTGGGAGTGGTTGGTGGTTGAGGCCTGGGCTATGGCCCAAATGCATGACAAGAACCTTTTTAACACCTTAAGTAGCTTGATTTGACTAGAATGCATGAGTGTCATGCACGGGTTAACTTGTAGTTAAATATGTAAAGAAATGGAAAAAGGCAGTTTGCTTTCTGTCTCTATAGGCCCCCCTCCACTTGTTGAGAAAAACAAAAAATTCAGCCGTTATAGACTGTACAATATTAAGAGAAATGGACAAAGCCATTTTGGGGTCACTCTGTCTATGACACCCTACCCTTAAGGAGAAATTGCCCAAACAGCAGCCTTTTCCAGACCGTATGTGATATGGAAATGCCACAAGTCCCTTTCCTCTTTGGGGGTAGATTGCACCCTACACTTACATGTAGGGTGCAATTGCTAAATGTCTGCTGACAGATAGTAATTTTGACAGCCAGAAATATTTTAAGCACAATTATGAGGGACACCCCAAAAGCACTGGGGAGTGCTAAAAATTATTTGGTAGATACTGCTGACAGATAGTAATTTTGACAGCCAGAAATATTTAGGCAAAATAATGGGGGACACCAAAAAAGCACTGGGGAGTGCCAAATATTGAAAAAAACAAAACAAAACCTCTCTATCCTCCTCTCTTCTCTAGCGATTTTTGCTAGCACAATTGGAATCAGAATATTGTATTCTCTGTCCCTGCTCTAATCAGCCTGTGACTACACCCTGCTCTCTCCCTCTGTCAAATGGCGATGGATTGCTGTGGAGGCGTGTATTTATGATCTTCAAGTATCGCGAGAACCGAGCCCCAAGATCCGACGACGTCACGATGATGTTCAGCCTCGATTTGGATTCCGAGTAGGCGGGAGAGTACCGAGCCTGCTCAGCTCGGTACTCAGATAGCCAAAGTTCGGGTGGGTTCGGTTCTCGGGGAACCGAGCCCGGCCATCTATAGTTTTATGTAAGTCTTGTTTTCCCTATTATATAAGCAATGAAAAGAGGGAGTAGTGTAAATATGTATGAAAAGGCTAAAGGGCAGGTTCTGTGAGAAAATTGACTGCAGGGCACAATGTGTTTGTAATAATTGTGACTATTGTTTTAATCTATTCAATTTGCACGAAAAATAGTAAAAAGTAAAGTAAGAGAGAAAATCATAATTTTGCTTACTGAGAAAACTCTCTCATTATAGGCCAGCCCCTAGTAATTTTGTATATACATACTTGTAGCCTTATCTTTTTGTCATATATAAAGCAAATAATATGTTGGCTAATTTATGGTTCTCTCACACCACATTAAATATATTTAAAGCTGTAGAAATGTGGTCAGCTCTTTGATTTACATAAAAAAATTTCTGGAATGAAAAATCAAAATTTTCCAGCAGTGGAACGGATAAATGTAATCATGCAAAGTCACTTTGGTAGATGCATACAATAACAGACTCTCTGAAAAACTGTAATCATGATGCATTCTTTCACTGCTGTCATCTAAATGTAATACAAGAAATACACGAGATGTAACAAACAAAAGCCTGCAAAGCCTACCACTTACACAGTGGTCTTAACAACAAAAGAAAATATTACATTTCATCCAGCTCACTTTGCAGTCTCTTTAGAAAGGCATAATAATAATTTATATAAGAAACAGCCATATGTTGCTGCTACATAGACATGTCAAGGGTCCAGTTGAGACAAGGGACTGTACATAGTAAATTATCCCCAAAAAATAAAAGAACCACAAAATATATTTCATCATTTTATGCAAAATAACTTCTGGCATGGTCTAAAACGATCATTTAGGTTCTTATTTAGAGTTAGGCGCAAATCAAAGAAAAGAAAATGATGGAAATTTGCACCTTGGCAAAGCTATGTTGCACTGCAGAGGGTGCAAATTTAAAATGTGGGGACAGATTTAGAGTTGGTAGGGGGACATTTCCTAGCTAAAAAATTATGAGTTGATGCACTCAAAATTGCAGTGTAAAAATAAAGCTGTCCAGTATTTGTGTGTTACTTGCAAAAGCAGCCAGTGTTTTCCCTGAATCCCAAAAAAATGCATATACCAAAGACCAAATGTTTTGCTCCTCACTCTAAATGAAGCCCTTAATGTTTACTTTAAAGACCACTGAGAAAATGTGTCTATGAACATCATTTCATATTTTGCATAGTATTTCTATTATACGAGGTATGTCTATTAAATAACGAGACTGATTAAATAACACCTTTATTTATTGGTATTACAAATTTAATGTTTGTCCCCTTTAATATACTCCCCATTTGCACTAATAGATCGCTTTAGTCTTGTTTTTAACTGGTCCAAGGCATGGAGCAAATCAATTTCTGTCACTTGTTTCAACATATCTGCCCTTTTCTTCTTTACAGCATCAACTGACTCAAAATGTGTCCCTTTAAGCACTGATTTAACTTTTGGGAAAAAGATAAAAATCGCAAGGTGATAAATCCGGTGAATATGGAGGATGTTCAAGTGTAGTAATGTGTTTGTCGGTCAAAAATTGCTTCACAGAAAGTGCTTTGTGAGCAGGCGCATTGTCCTGGTGAAGAAAGAAACCATTTTTCCACAGTTGCGGCCGTTTCTTTCTGACTCTTTCTCTCAGCTTTTGCAAAACTTCCTTATAATAATGCTGATTAACTGTTGTGCCTTCTGGAACCCATTCTTCCAAAACTACACCTTTGATATCGAAAAAAACATTGAGCATTGCTATGAATTGTGACTTGCTTTGACAAACTTTTTTTCATTCTTGGTGATGACGGTGTTTTCCAGTGCATTGAATGTCTTTTGGTTTCAGGATCGTACTGGAAGATCCAGGTCTCTTCACAAGTGATTACTTTATGAAACAGGTTTGGATGTGTGTCAAGTTGCTGCAGAATGTCAACACAACATTCCTTGCAACGTTCTTTTTGCTCTGGTATGAGAACCCTTGGGACCATCTTTGCACAAACTTTCTTCATGTTAAGATCCTCACGCAAAATTTTCCATATGGTGTCTTTGTCAATGTTCACAGATTCCGCTATCATTCGAACACAGAGACGGCGGTCTTTTCGAACAATCTGACTGATTTTTTTCTACATTTTCTTCGGTTTTTGAAGTGCAAGTTCATCCCGGGCCTTCATCATCTTGGACATTCTCACGTCCCTCGCTAAATCTTTTGTGCCACTCAAACACATGCGCACGAGACAGGCAGTCATTCAAATAGGCCATAGTAAGCATTTGAAAACATTCTGTTGGTGTTTTGTGCAATTTTACTAAAAATTTCAAATTGACACGTTGTTCAACTTTTAAACTTAGTATTCTTTTGGCACTCTACAGAAAACACAACCAAACTAAATGGCAACTCACAATCAACTGAACGTCATAGAGTGTTGCAGCTTGTCATGCAGGTTCAGACTGGTTCAAGGTTACTACGTATGCAGTTATAACCGGTTCTGACTGCTTTGTCTACTAGGTGGAATCACAGTCTCGTTATTTAATAGACATTCCTCGTATTGTACTGAATGTTAGCTCTTGTGAACACTGCCTGCATCGATGAAATGAAAGCAATGGCTTATAAGAAAGTGTGTGTGTACAGGCTTTAAAATGCATGTGACTATTTAAGAATGCCCATTCATTTTATGACACTGTTTATTTATGAAGAATAACTTCTGGTGTGGTCTGAAATGAGCATTTAGGTCCTCATTTAAAGTTAGGAGCAAAACAAAGAAAAATAAATGGTACAAATTTGCACCTTGGCAAAACTATGAAGCACTGCAGAGGGTGCAAATTTAACATGTGTGGACAGATTTAGAGTTGGGAAGGGGCATTTCCTAGCTCAAAATTATGAGTTGATGCACTACACTTTGTCTCTTCTGGGAGACAGTGCTACTTATTTCCAAGCAAATAACCGAAACTGAGGTACCAAACTGTCCAAAATTTTGGCTACTTAATGATACTAAAATGTCCATTTCCCAATTAAAGAAATCCAAAATGCCTCAATTGGCTGTAAAGGCAGCAATACCAGTCCACTGGAAGTCCCCAACACCACCATCTAATAACGAATGATTCACACGACTGGACTTTTACATGTCCATGGATGACAATCTTATCTTCAGAAGACAAATACCACGAATACTACAAGTCATGGTCCAAGTGGCTAGAATTCATAAACACCCTCTGTACACCCTCTGGAATAGTTGAGATCTCGTGAATCTCTCCACAGTGATGAGCCCACTTTAACCTGCATCACATGCTGAAATCATATTATACGTTTCTCCCGGCTACCCTTTAATCAATCCAGTTCCCTACTTTGCCATTCCCCTAATCTCCACACTTCCCTCTTACCTATCATATATTACAGCAATAGTTTTATATAGAATCTGATTTGTGTTTATAATAAGGCTGCTTTAGGTATCTTTCACTTTCATTTATTAACTTAAAGACAAACTATACTACCATGAACACAAATGTACAATATCCTGTTACAAGACTCACATTATATGCTTATGATTTATAATGTTCATTATGTCATTTGCATAAGATGAACCTTTTTCCAATAAAAAAAATGACTGCAAAAAAAACTTGACAATATCCATAAAGGGGTATTCCGTTTTCATGGGCGGAACACTCTCTCTCTCATATTTTGCAGAGAAAAATAACTAGCTGGCATTTATCAATACTATAAAAATAACATAAACACAGAATGACATTTCACAATGGATTTATTCAGAAATTCCAGCACTGATCAGCAATTAAATACTCTGTAGTTATCTGGTTTTGTCTCTTTAAGGAACTTTTGATTAGCTTCTGAGCTCCTTATTGTATTTCATTTTTAACTCCTAATTCTCTGTATGTTTCGTTTATTGGCCATTAAGATCAAATAATTTATACAGCAGAGCCAATCATATCATCAGAATGATCATAGTAACAGAAGATGACTGTTCTGATCTTGTGGGAGAAAATGAAGTGACCACGTATGTGATTATATTAGTGAAAACAGAGCTGCTTGTGTCAGGGCTAATGTCCTGATTTGAGAAGATAAATAGAGGCAACCAAGACGCCTGAAACTGAGACTTTATACAAGGAGCAGTCATGCGAGGATCTTACAGGAAGATTGTCGTGTAAAATTACCCTCTATATGAAACAAAGTTTTGCCTGTTGGAGGGAATTTCTGAGAGTAATGGAACCCGGATAAAATTGAGCATACCCCAACAATCTCTGCAACTAGACGAAAGCCAGGGTCAGGCTGGGCATCTGCCCCTCCAGGCAGGCGTGGGCTGGGAGAGGGAAGCCCGGGGGGCACGCAGGCGGCCGCATCACATGACAGGGGATGCGGCCGCCTGTGCGCTGACACGGCCGCATCTGATGTCATCAGATGCGGCCGCGGGTACAAATGTGCAATATTGCATCCGGGGGTGGCCGGCCTACCCCCCGGCCCTAATAGCGGTCTGACTGAGCGGCCCGGGGGTGCGCTGCCCCCCTGCTCCCCGGGCCAGCCCGCCCCTGCCTCCAGGCCAGTCGCATAGTGGGCTAGCATAGGCTGGGCCATCTGCATTTTAAAATATTCCTAATAGTCGAGTCTTGACCCCCCCCCCCCGGGCTAAAATTTGCCAGCCCTCCTATGACGAAAGCTACTACAATTATTGAAGCATAAAATATATGATGTATTTTATTATTCTCCAAACAGTGTTGCAAACTATTGTATTATACTTTCATCCGATAAAACACAAGGCAATATTATGAAATATGGAGAAAAAATAGTTGTTGCACTAATTTTAAAAATAGAACGCTTTAGATTTGAGCAATTTTTTATAAAAATTATAGCTTTTGTATCTAACAAAGTTTTACACAGCACAACATAAATAGATTTATACATAAGAGGAAAGAGTAGAATTGCTAGGACACAAATATATTAAGGAGGACATCAAGAAAAATGATGAGTGATAGATATGGGGACTTGTTATGTCAACAAATTGCATTTGTATACTAAAGATGACCTATTTATACAGATTCCATCACAAGTTCCCTTAAGTACAAAATCAAAATGATCTTTTTTAGAAAGACCTAAACAAAATTAGCTGTTTCCAATTTAATTGTAGTCCTTTTAATTTTATTTTTTTTACCAGTATAGCAGCTAATATTTTATTTTATTTACTAACCCCTTTTGGTCTAGTGAATCAAGCAATGTTGGAAAGATGGAGGAGGCTGAAACTATAAATATTCAGGTAGAGTCAAAAAAGAGGTTACCGAAACAAACTCAGTAATATCTCTATATAAAGCTGCAAAAGAGGGTATCTGTCCTGGGATCACTGACCCCATCAGCCAAGGGGTTACCCTACCGACTACAAGTACCAGTACACACCTATACTTCCAATAAATGAACAGAGAAAAGACAATTAACACTAGTACAAAAATAAATGTGTACTTGAAACACCGGATATAAAAGTATGACCTAATCCTTTTGTTATAGCTGAAATTTTGCAGCAGGTCACACATTTACTATTTAGCACTTAGCTTGGAATAATTTAACAATGTCTACTAATTATGTTGTATTAAATAGGAACTTGATAAAGTCATCTTGTAGTTGTTGTAAAAGTGCAGATGATTAGAAATTGTTAGAATTCAACCATAATATTGTATTTTTTGCTTCTCTTTTTAACTGTTTATTCTCAGATAATATTCATTTAATATAGCACATTTGTATATTTAATTATACTTGGGCTAATATATCTATGAAATTACATGTAAAATATTTAAACCAACAATGAAAAGATCTGTTAAAAGTAGTGGTGCCTGCCCAGCCACAGAGCTCAGACGACCTCTATCATAACATCTTGCCTGGAACCTGGTTACACAAGCAGAAAAGCTTGTTGGAGCCAGTATGGAATGGACAACAACAGTTACAATGGACAATCAAGAAGTGCCAAGGTCGGCCAGTGTGGATTCAGGTCTCACACTGCAAAAACGTAATAGAGGGAGCAACTGCAGACTTACCTAGACCACCATCAAGACACTGCCTTCTTATCTGTATTGAGGGAACCCTGCTGAATTTGGGGATATGATAAAGCCCTTCCCTTTACCTCCATTATAGGCTATTGCCTACAAACTGTGAAGATGCATTTAAAACTATTGCTTGAGATCTTTTACGCCTACCTACTTCCCTGGAATGTCATATTGATGGACAATGTGTTTAATAATGACTAAATATTCGAAAGTACTTCTTTTGACAGATTGTTGGATGTTTGTTCCCTATATATACACACAAGGAGGATTCTCCATGGTGGGGGTGGAATACATTTCCAATTTAGATAATTGAAACAGAAGAATAAGAAACAGCACTATTAAAAAAGAAAATCAGTACTAATAAGTAAATTACAATCATCACAGTGTACCAAGAGATAGAATAATAATCTCATTCTTCTTAAAAGGTCACATCTGTGTAACTGCGAGGCGGAGTTGTAGGAATGGGAAATAGTAAATGAAATTTTAAAGTACAATGGCTGGGGAAGGATATGAGGCAATGTATACATGAGATGCGATCAACAAGTACAGCCACACTTAATGGTAATTTATTTACTTTTTCATCAATAATTTTTTGGGGTTTACAGAAAATAAGAAGCGAGTTAATCAAAAAGGGGGGAAGGGAGGGGACACGGGGGGGGGAGTAGCTCAATGAGTGTTACAACAAAGATGAGACAGTCATTTTATTTCTCTGTATCTATACAACCTACGAAGTATTGTGAGAAATAGCATGTTAATGCAATGTGATAATATAGACCTTCTCAAGAACATCGCAGGGAGGACCACTACAGTCATGGCCAAAAGTTTTGAGGATGACACAAATATTGGTTTTCACAAAGTTTGCTGCTTTTTGCTTAATGCCCCAACATTAAGCAAAAATTGACTTACCATTACACAGATGCATTCATTTCACGACCGGGTCTGTTGCAGACTGCAGTAAATGACGGCAATTGAAAACGCAACTGCACTTAAAGCGGCAATGCATGGACCCGGCTGACATTCATGTAATCTAAAGTATTATTTTAGGGTTAGGGGTTAGAGATACTGGTTATGGTTACGGTTCACCGTACCGTTACAAGCCGGGTCCACGTATTGCCGCTTTATTATCAGTCGCCTTTTCAATTGACGTCATTTACAACAGTTGGGAAGAGATCCGGTCTTGAAATCACTGCATCTGTGCAATACTAAGTCGATGTTTGTTCTATGTTGGGGTATTAGTGTTCGCATTTCCCACATCATTCTACTCACTGTCGGGTTAGTCAGTGTTAAAGATAAGACCTACAATAAAAAGAGAGGGTGATTAAAGAGAAAAAAGACTGAGCATGAGAGATATTAAAAAGAAAATTTAAAAGAAACAGAAATAGATTTACAGAAAGGTAATACATTCTGTAAAAGAAGAAATTGAAACTAATAAATAGTCAAAAGGATATACTAGGTGACTGACTTTTGGCTGCCTGAAAAACAGATTTTTGTCAGAGCAAAAGTGATTGATGAGATAAAGGTGTATAACAGTGAGTGAAGTGCAGTTGAGAGAACATGATAGTGTAAAGAGCAAAGGACAGCAGCAGACAGCAGGAGACAAGTAGACTGGCCATCCAAGAAATCAAGCATGCCAGCTACTGCTCTCCAGGACTGTCCTATCAGGACCAGAAGGATATTAACCAACAACTTCATATTGCCAAATCTGCATTCAACTAAACAGATAAGTGGTACCACCAACTACTCAAACCTAGCTTCACACTGCACACCATTCCTGGCCAAGTGAACTACTTCAGAGCAGGGATGGCTAGAAACATTTAGATTCCAATTAAACAACAGAAATTAACTTAAGCAAAAATTGCGATATAGAACTGAGCTGGCATGAAGCATACCCATTCCAGACAGTGTAAAATTGTGGAAATTGTTCTTAACCAGTAATTAGTACTGGGCTCGGATATCTGAAATCCGAGCCCACCCGAACGGTGCCGATCCGAGCCGGATTCGAGACAGATCCGGGTATTCCCGTCAATTGCAAAACTGAAACCGAGGCTCTGAGTCATAATCCCGCTGTGGGATCTCGCGATACTCGTATTCTATAAATTCCCCGCTAGCCGCCATCTTCACTCGGGCATTGATCAGGGTAGAGGGAGGGTGTGTTAGGTGGTCCTCTGTCCTGCTATATCTCGTGCTGTGCTGTTTTTTATGTTTTTTTCAAAATAAATCCGAATCCAAAACCTTAAATCCGAACCAAAACCTTTCGTCAGGTGTTTTGCGAAACAAATCCGAACCCAAAACCTCAAGCAAATCCGAATCCAAAACACAAAAAACGAGACACCAAAAGTGGCCGGTGCACATCCCTAGTAATTAGAGACAATTAAAACTGAGTCAAAATTAAACTAAGCATTTAATACCCATGTAACTGAAGAGTAAAGGTTTTGTGGAAATAATAAATAACGGTTTATTGTATTGATAGTGTAAGAGGATATATATTTATTTTAATTTGGTGTTAATTCCCAGAAGTTTTAGATAGCTAAATAATTAGCATTTCCTTTGAACTAAAATAGTAAATTAATTGTCAAACATTTTTTTTTACTCTATTGCATGCGCACTTAAAATTAATTCCCTGTGATATTTTTACAATTGTAGAACTTCAAGCGCTAGAATATCCAGGACTGCCATAGCTCATTAATACACTTAAGATAAGTACTAAGTTATAGACATACATTGTTAAGTACTAAAATGAAGGGAAAAAAAAAGCAGACAGACACCATATTAAAATTCCTTTATTTAAAATACACATTCTTTCATTGTCCTATTTATTGCATGTCTAAATCCTTAGGAATCTTGTTTGTTCTTCTTTCTCATTCGATAACCCAATGGTTAAAATTAAAATAACTCTGCTAGACAATGTAGAACTTGCTCATGGCAGAGGCACAACATGAACGGTAGGCCGTGGGACTGTCTGCAATTAGCCAAAGTGCTGCACTCTGATTGGCTATTTGCCTATAGACACCACTTGGTGTATTATTGAACTTCATTGTATCCATGAGGTTCATTTAAACAATTTGTATATGTGCTATTAATTAGGCGATCTGACAATTCTAATGTTCTTTCAGCTAAATGGGAAAACTCAGTTCAAGTGCCTGAATAGATGTTTCTATCCTTAGTGCAAAATCCTCTTTGGCGAGAAAGGAGTACTGGTTGGGAATGCTATGCTGAAGTTCAGAGGAATAATTTCGTTCTTTGGTAGAATAAATAGCATATAGCAGCTGTTGGATTTGTTTTATTGTTTAGGTCATATCTGGGGCTTTTCATGTGCAGGGTTCCATTTATCTTTCCCAATAAGACTGCTTTGCTTTCATTAGTAATTGTAATGCTGTGTATGCAGCAGGAGAGCTCTTTGCTCAGGCAGCCACTGGGTCTGTACTTTCTTGTAATCATCAAATATAACTTAGCATTGTATACATGCCACCGGAATAAAGTTCTGTTTTACAGTATATGCTTGGAATATAGAGTTAGGATGCTTTGAGAAAGAAATCTGTGAATTAGAAGCCAACAGGCACTGGGAGCATCCTTTGTTTCAAAAGGAGACGGTCAACTCGGGCCACCGAGATCCCCAGTGCACATTAGTTTGGATGCTAGGTTTATACAGGCATCTCTAGCTTCTGCAAGGTGGATAAAAGGGGGCTTACTGACAACTGTAAGTGGAAATAAACGGACTCGACAGCATTACAAGTTGTAACAACACAGATATATAATAGATTGTAATAAATATAATAGATTTTTATAGCAATATCAAAAGCAAAAGGAACTATTTATTTCTATGAAACTATTACTTACTGAAATTAAAAACTAGCCGATATCAAAACAGCAATAATATAATATTATAAACACTAGTATGTTATCACTCTTAAAAATGTATTTGTTTCGACAGAACAAATTAATTAATTTTACAGCCATTTCAAATTATTGTAATTATTAAGCATACCAAAGATTTTACACATTACAATAACTAAACTATACGCTATGTATCTATGTTGCTCTGTTAACCAACTAGAACTTTGCACACACCAAGCTTCAACAAGAAGCTGATGCTTATTACTAGACAATGGACAAGTCAGTAATTGGGCCCAGCCAATTTTTATAATTGCTAATCGGGCTAATTAGGAATTATCATTTACATTTGCTTTAGATTTGTTTGCCATGGTACAAGTAACCATGTCAGGAGCATCTTATTATGTTAATCTGTTTACAATACAATACTATTTCATTTCAATAACACAGGGAAAGGTTAATCTGGATTCTAAATGTTTTATCTAAAATGAAGGATAAGCAAGAAGAACATCCACAAAATCATCTGTATTTTTGTGTTGCTTTAAAGTATTCATTTACAATGAAGCCAAATAGAGCTTCTGGTTAGTCTGGGTACACACTATACAAAATTTCTTCTGACACGATATCATTAAAGATTTTACCAATGATTTGAAAAAACTAATAATAACAAAAAAAGTCCAGATCAGTATGCCGATTCACATGTACACACTAAACACATTTTACAAGATATATCTTCAGATCTGTGCTCTTCATCTGTCATAACCATTCTCTGAAAAGAACAGGACTCTGCACACACCATAGAGATCTATGGACGCTGCCAGTCGTGAGTGCATAAACATTGAAGAATTGGAACAAAGACATTCTATTGTTGAATGACATTTTAAGTCTGGTTTAAAAATCAAATTAACCTATACAATTTGCTATGGAACAATAATCGTTCATCGTTGCAGTGTACACACTAATGCAATATCGGGCCAAATGCTAGCAATGAGAGTGATTGTGAGTAACCCCCACATACAGATCAGCTGTTTCTGTAGGATTTCCTTGCAGTTCTCCTGACTACATCCAACTGAGATAGACATGGTCTGCAATGAGCTTTCAAAACATCTACAGGATCTCATTGTTGAAAGGTACCAATCAGGGTGGGGGATAAAGAATTTCAAGATACATTACCGTGGAACACTGTGAAGCCGACCATCAATAAATTGGGAAAATGCGGTACAACAGGGACATTGACAAGATGAGGATGTCATTCCAAGGTTGATGACAGGACAATGAGAAAACTCATCAAGAAGGCTACAAAAGAGGTCTACTGCAAGATTAAAGGAGCTTCAATAATTTCTGGCACATGTGTGGTGTAGGGTGATAAGTCGTAAGCCTTGTCTCGCAAAAAAAAGTACATCCAAGTAAATTTTGCAAAAATACGTTCAGTCACTCCAAAACAAGTGGGAAACTGTCTTATGGTCGGATAAGACCACTGTTCAATTTTATTTGGCCTTAATTCTAAAATATATTTTTGACACAAAGACAACACAATTCATCACCCAAAGAACACCATACCTACTGTGACGCATGGCAGCACCATGCTTTTGAGCTGTTTGTCTTCAGCTGGCACAGGTGCTCTAGTCCGGACACAGGGTATAATGAATAGCTCAAGATACTTTGGCAGGAAGCCTGCTGGCATTTGTCAGAAAGCTGCAGAAGAGGCATACATTCAAGTCATCCAAAAAAAAGTCTTGGAATGATCCAGCCAGAGCCCAGACAGCAGTTCCATCGAAAACATTTGGAATGAGCTAAACTGGGCTGTACACAGGAGATCTCCTCTCAATTTGAAGGACCTTGAACTTTTCAGCACAGTAGAGTAGGATAGAATTGCAACGTGCAGGTATGCAAAGTTGATAGAGACATTCAAAAAGACCCACTGCTATAGTAAAAGCAAAAGGTTCTTCCACAAAGTATTAGCTTAGGGGTGTGCATGCTTACGCAACCAGGGATTGTAGGTTTTTTATTTTCACTTATATTCCCTATAAAATTTCTATTTGTTTTTCACTTGAATTTTGTTGGTCACAAGATCACACTAAAGGTGGAAAAAAGACTGACACAATTTATCTTGATTTCAGGCTTCACATCACAAACTGGAAAGAGAGAAAAAGAACAAAAGGGGACACAGGATAGTGCAGTAATGTTTATTCATAAATAAGGAAAATGGATGTACATTTAAAATCCTATAATGCGAGCCGAAATCAATCTCTTTCATCCAGAGTCAAAGTTACTGACTTCTCAGTGATATCTCGCGGCAGTATGGTATACCCAATCTAGTCCAAGTCTCTCTCTGGAACTTCCTAGCTAGGCCATTGTTGTACCATCAATCAAATCAGTGCCCAAGGTGTTTCGTCGCTTCCTGTGACTTCATCGGGGGACTGCAAAGGTTCAATCCCAGCAGCAATTCAAAGGATTCCCTGAAGGCATTTCATTAACAAGCAACACCCATAAAAAATAAATTACTGGGACAATAACCCTCAAATATATCTAATAAACATATTGCATCTTCACTAAAGATCTTTAAACAGAAGCGATCGCCGTTTTTCTAAAGTTCGCTAAACCAATTATGTCTGGCACCATTTTCTAGTAGCTCTGGCACTCAAATACACGTAATAGATCAGATAATTAATTAGAAAATATTTAACTGCAATGTGAAAGAGGGGGATCTCTCAAAAGGTATTACTGATGGGATAAATATAAACAAAAAGAATGCCAATCCTTGGCAGGAATCCTGCATTTAGATGCAGGACTCGCTATCTGTCTTTCACTTCACTGTATAGCAAGCACAGCAGATACAAGTTCACTGAGATGCGATCAAGAGTTTGCTGACATCACAGCGACAGGAAGTTGAACTCCCAAACAGTATTTAAACCTGCTCTGCCTGTCATTTCCGATCACAGTATCAGCTTTGTTGTTCTGAGCATGTTATCCTGTTTTCTGCTTGATTCCTGATTATTGACCATGGCTTGCTCCTGTCTTCATGATACTTGGATCCTGACTTTGCACCATGCTGACAAATTGTTTTTGACCTTTGGCTTTTTCTGACTATTGCTCTGCTTGCTCATTCTGTTAGTTTAACCTGCATCCTGCTCAACTCGGTTAGTATGATTATTCTGCTTTCAGAGCTTACTTGCAGTGCCCCGCCCATCATGCTTAGGTCCAGATCAGTGGACCACAACCTGGTTACTACACACAGCCAAATCCATTAAGTTTTGCAGTGGGCTCTGGTAAATACCTGTAGTAATTTAGACTACGCACCACCGTTCTCTGGCTGTGTCCACAACCCCAGAAAAATCTAAAACAGAAACTCCCTCATTTAATTAATTGAAGCAAATGAAGATAATAAACAATATCCAGATGGATATGTAGGACATAATTATTTTAATAATTCTAATCAATGGCCATAAACATAAAAATATATAAGCAGAATCTCCAAAAAACAAAATACTTGGAATTAGATATATATATATAATCCAATTCTACTAAAATACCAGTACTTTTACCACCATAAAATAGAGGGAGGGATATTACTCTATATTATATACTGTATCTATACAATGCAGACATATATAATAATATATGTAATCAATAAGAAAAACATACAAAAAAAGTAAAAAAGATCCAAAATATTAAATATACAAAAGATATAAAATAAGCACGCAACAGTGATGGAGACATGGATCAGAGAAGAGTGAAGCTTCAGTTTTCTTAATGGGTGGGGAAGAGAGACTTAGATAGAACTAAAAATGAATACGTACAAAAAAAGCATGAGATATTATCAGCGCTATACTGATCTGCTTCCTAGTATGTGCACACTAGAAGATGGTTCTCCCTCTCCTCATAAAACAGAATATATAAAACATAAATGGTGTACATACATTAGGTGCCAATCTTAAAGCACAACAGAGTAAGAGGCAGTTTCCTTCTCTATGGTAAACACCGATAGTACAATTCATTTCTCACTAAAACTCAAAAGAAATCAACATAGTGTAATATATTCTTTCCAATTCCAATTTTGTACAGATAGATTAGAAGGAGTCCATATAAACACCATGTGCTGATAGATGAGTAATCACACCAGGAAATTGCAAACTTCCCCAAAAGACATATGCTTACAATGTTTCCAATGGGTATAAGCCTTCAGAAAAGATAACCAGCAATAATAAAGCTTATATGACATTTCTTTAATCTGAGTTATTTTATTATTCGTGACCCAGACCACATTTGTCTATTGAGACAGTTAGGTCTGTAGCGCTGCATTCCCTGTTTTGTACATGCTCTGTGTTTTCAGGTGGGTGCAGCCACCTGTGTACTTGCAGCAGCTTGACCTTCTGTACATGCTTATTGGTTTATGATTTAATTTTATTGGTGCCATTTAGGGGTTTATCTGATTTTTAGTCGTCATACAGGATGAGGCGTGTAAAAACTGTGCAAATACCTGAGAAGAAGTTTGCATTTGCATATCAAAAAAACCTCCCACTTCATGTGGAACGTTGACTCCACCCAGAAGAAAGATAATGTAACACAAGGAACAGAACGTCTCTTTTCCCCAGCTCACTCACTGAGAGGACATGGATGATGGAAACTGTAAATTTAAAGGAATGGAGGGAGGTCTGTGCACATGAGACATGGCCTGGTAGACCATTTATATTAGAGGTTGGCTGGTATGTGAAAATGAATTATAGTGTATCTGAATGGATTGAATAGAAGGTGGTTGGATGCAGATAAAGAGTTTGTATCATTTGTCTTTGGTTTTGCAGATGTAAGAATATGGCTGAGATTAGTAGATTTGTACTAATACAGTGCTGTAATTGAATGGAAGATAGTTATAATGTGTAATTGTTTGTTAAGTGGGGAAGACAATGTGACATTGCAGTTTTTGATAATGGAGATTGTGTTATTAATATGTGACTGTGTGTAGAGTGTGGGTATAGGTATTGTATACTTTTGAGATAGCATTATAAGTGAACAGTATAGCTAGATATAGTGGTAAGATGGCCGACAAAGTTCCATATTATTGTCAACTCTTGTAATGCTGTACAATTGTAAGGCTAAATTATATATTCAAATTAAGGGACAGTGTGAAATTGGATTATGGTGTTTGAATGGAATATACAGAGTTTGTATTGTTTGTTTTTGGATTACAAGATAACTAGAATGCGAAACTATAACTCCTGGATTTTCTATGGTATTCAGAATGAATTGTGTAGTGACTGAAGATCGTTTGTAATGTGAAATGTTTGAAATAATGCAGTTTATTACTGGACAAATTAAGTTCATGGAATGATAGTTAATATAGCATCTATGTAATCCATGCTTTCAATATGGCTGACATTTAAGTTAATAGGATCACCATGATTGGACAAAATGGCTCCTGTGTGAGATAAATAATATCTTAGCTGTAATGTTAGACGTTTCCACGTGAGATAGGTGAAATGTGGATAGTGTGTAATTGCTATTGCAAAGCATGATGTTTACACTACACATTTTGAACTTTGACGGATAAGTGGAATTAAATAATATGAGAATAAATGGTATTTCTATGTGAGATAAGACCTTTACGCACATTGTAAATATGTTCTCTTATTCTTATTTTTGAAGAACGAGAAGTTTTACTACGCACAGAGAACATATTTATAATGTGCGCAAAGGTCTTGTCACACATGAATTTTCCAATCATTTTAAGAACCAGCATAATTGTGACCCTAGTCATATTGTACGTTTTTGTTCTATACAAAAGATAGAGGAGGATTGAGACACAAAAATGGTCCCCGGAGATTAGCTAAGGTGGAAATTAAATGGATTTTTTTCCTTAAGACAATAATTCCCAATGGCCTTAATTCTGAATTTGAACTTAAGTGGTTTTTAGAATGAATCCCTCCATTTGTTTCATCACTTTAGTAAAGACATTATATCCACCTCTTTTGCTACTGTTTTGATTTTTATATGTGTAATAATTATGGGTTCTCTTATTCTTGAGCTAATTTCTTTATTTAGAGATTGGATCCATAATTTTAGAAATTCTGCAATTGGACTCTATGGGGCATATTCAATTCCGATCCGCGGGATCGCGCCGGAATGGCCGCGAACCTAATTCGCGGTACCGCAATAACATGGATTTTCGTTCGCAGCCCATTTTCCGCGGTAACGTGCGGAATTGAATATGCCCCTATATTTTTGTTCATATGTTTAATATGTTATTATGTATATACATGTATTGTGAGTGAATGACGAAGGCGATTCCAAGTCTCGTTTTCAATCAGGAACTATTTATGTTAGATCAAGTGTTCAAGCCTCATTTTCAAATCCACTGAGATTATTTACTCCCTTCCGGATTCCATGCCTCGTTTTCAATGCCGCAACCCGGAAGTAAGATTATTTACTATTTCATGTGGAGTATGTATATCAGCACTTGTGGGACAGCATATCAGCCTTGAAAAAGACACTTCAACGAGTTGAAACGCATCGACGGATTATCCTACTCACTACCTGTGGCCTTTCCACTGCATACAACAAATTTGTCACACGCCGGTCCCATAGACAGGAACCGGCGCTGTTACCTTTCTCTTGTAAGCAGTGATCAAAGCTATTAACTTCATTATTGAGACATCATTTGTAGTTTGTTCTGCGCATGTGCTACCTGTTACCTTCGCTTATGACCTCCTACCTGTTCCTATTGGTTCTAAGCGTTTTGGAGCACTATTTAAACCTCCCATGGTTTCCTGTCCTTTGCCTGTTCTTCGAGTTACCCACTCTCAGTAGGATTTGGCTTCCTTTGGTCTGACACCTGTTGTCCGTTGAACGTCTGGAATCAACTATAATCCTCGCTGCTTCTGCCGTTTTGCGAACTGCTTGCTACACCTGCATTCATCGCTGCTGCTCGGAATCTTCACCTCCCGTCCAGCTAGCTCAATACCTCCATTACCTCGCCATTGGGACTGCTGCTATACTACTCGTCACTTGAATCACCATGCATGGATCAGCTAAGTTCTACTCCTCCGTTACTTCCACATATTGAACCGTTATTAACGAACTGCTTTCTACACCTGTACTCATCTCTGCTCCTCGGAATCACCATGTGTGGATCAACGAGTTCAACGCCTCTGTTCTTTCTACATTAGAACTACTGCTATGCCAGTAACTCACCTGCTATTCTGAATTACCATTCACGGATCAGCCAAGTTCTATTTCTTCGTTACCTGTATTATCGAACTGCCGCTGTACCAGTAACTCATCTGTTGCTTTGAATCATCATCTACGTTCTATACTATTATTGCCGTTGTTTGAACTGTCGCTGTGTCAAGGATTCTATTGCTATGCTTTGAGTTATTATCTGCGGATCAGCCAAGTTCTAACTTACCACTACCCTTGTCTGAACTGCCGCTGTATCAGTGATTCATCTATTATGCTTTGAGTTACCATCTCCGGACTAGCTAAAGTTCTACCTTCGTTATTACCACTGTTGAACTGTTGCTCTATGTTATATTCCTTGCAGTCTCCATGAGTTACCAATTCTGGAATAGCATGTTGTGGTTCATCACTCCTATCTGACCAGTTGCCCTGTTAGTATTGTCTGCTGTTGCCCTGAGCTACTTACTACGGATCAGTCAGTCCTATACCGTTACTTCTTTATTCCACTGCATCAGTATCTATTGGCAATTTTCCTGATGTATCATCTATACCGCTGTTATCATATTTCAGCATTTCTATTACTTGTGTTACCACTGAGCCAAGGACTATTAGATCGTGTATCTAGATTCTCTGACCACCTGTACCAACCCATTGTGTTTTAAGCTCCACTATTGCTCTGCCAGCACTCATTTAGGAGACCGCGACCTGTGTGATAGGAGCGGTGAAATCCATACCCTCTTGCGGGGGTCACTGGCAAAAACCTCCTACCCGTTAGACTCCGCACTCCTGAGCGCTTTCCATCTTGGCAGAGACAAGGGATCCACTAAACATTATTCAGAGTCGTGACAGTATTTGAAGGAGTGATCATTCCAGGTGTACCACTTCCCTTTATTATTGCCTATGTCTGCGGATTTTCTGGTACGGGTATTTTATTCATATCTTTTAAGGATTGCACTTTATTTGTGTTAGAAGTGCATGTGTTTTGTTTTAATATTGGTTTTAATAAAAGGTAATGCACCAGAGATATATTTTTGCCTTTTTTATGTTCTGTGAGAGCTGTTTACTACGGAGGAAGTATCTCTCACTGTGAGACGATCTTTTGATGTGACTATTACAAACATTATTCCTGTAAGCATACATCCATTAGGGGACTAAGTGCCCCATGTTAGTGTTTAATTAATACAATTCAGCAGTACAAAGTTAGATTCTATGCTTCAGGTCAATAACATTTTTAAAAGACTGAACATGAAAAACAAATGTATCAACGGCAATGACTAGTTACCTACTGGTTACCTGTTGGGCAATAGATGGAAATACTTTTATGGTCACTTATGTCAAGTGAAGTGCAGAGCAAAAATGAATCAATAAAAAAATTGGGGTGGGGGGGGGGGTGGATGTTTCTGAGGTCTACCATTGAGAGGGTTGCAATCCCATAATCAGCCTGGTAACAAGATAAGTCAGTTCTATGCTTTCTACAGCTGGACATATATGTTATTGAATCAGGACATTTTCAGATGTTTTGAAAAGTAAGAGTCACCATGTACCTTCTAATGAAATAAAATATTAATGAATAAGCAAGTCAGCAGGTGGTTAGTATTGTTTCAACTTTACAATGATCATGGTCAGTTGACAGGACATATTTGGTTAGTGTAATGTCCTGTTTATATACAGTGTAATACAATTGTATTAAGATTGCATACAGTTGTCATATCATGTTCATAATAATTTGCAATATTTCCCATGACTAAAAGTAAAACTGGTATTTAAGAAAAGTTGTCAGTATACTTCTAAATGTATCGTCATTTATATTTTCTTTTGACAAATTGCATAAACTAAATATTAAATCATTTTAATCATAGACTTGGAGCAACACCCCATACCAGTCTTACTTTTTGATAAATGCTTAATGTTAATAGTCAAGACTTCTTGTGCTGCTTGCTACTTATGTATGTAATTTAAGTAACTATTCAGATTAAATTATGTCACCTAACAAACACCATCCTCCCTCACTCCTCCTTCTTCAATATACGTTATGATGTAAACAGGGGCAAAACAGTGCATGACCATGCTGTCCCACCCTACCGAGGCTCTCATCCCAGTAGAGCAAATAGGTGGCCTCTTCGCAACATGAGTAGCCAAGCGCATGCACTCAGTGCTCAAGTGCTGAACTGCCGTTTTACCAGAAAAGGAAGGGAACAGGAGCTTCAGAGGTGGGGGCAACCAGGCATTGAAAAGCCCCCTTCAGCTGCCGCACCCCCTGAACCTATGACCCCTGGATTTAAATAAAATACTACATACATTTGAAAGTTGCCTTATTATTATATTTTGCAAGAAACAACTATTTGTTGCACTCAACTGATTTTCACACTGTAATGTTTAGATGGGAAAATTATAAATTATTTTTTCCCATTACTGTAACTTCGTTCATTTAATAAAAATATCCAGAATTAGTGAAAGTAAATCGCACTAAGTAACTGTAAATTACAAGACAGTGCAAAAATTATTTTATGTTGTTTAATATAGTTGGTTGGTGTTTTATTGGAAGTGAGAGTCTGCCACCTGCTGGGCAATAACAAAACGAAAATTATTTTATGATGATTTATGAAAAGTAGCTGAAGCTGATTTTACTCGTCTGTGAAGAGTCATTACATCTGGATTAGACTGTTATATATACTTAACAGGTGGACAGAAATGTAAGAAAATATACATTTTAGAGACTAGCAATTTCCAGTATCCCGTAGATGTATCATTGACAACTCAATTAAAACCAGGCAGGCTCTGGGCAGGATCACCTGAGCAGACCAAGAATGGAACCCCATTGTTGCGTGACACAGGGGGATATTCTGTGTGGAGCTGAAACCAAGATGAAACCGTGGTGTAGAAGCTGGATACATTGAGGTAGCCGGATCCATATGGATGACTAGGAGGGTTGCAACTCTGTTTCAGCTTCACACACAACATATACAGACAACAACTCCTGAACAACTACATCACAGCAAAAGAAGCAGCGCATCACGGCTATGGACAGATAAGTTTAACTTTTTTTCTAAGCTCACCAGGTGGCTGTGTGCAGCACACAACCTCTATGTATCTCACAGAAGCCAAATGGAATAGTGCACTCCTAACTGAAATCTGTGATGGGGGCTTATGTAGCTTGACTACTGCAAAGAATACAAGGGAGGTAGATGGTCTATGCCTCTTCAGCTGCTACACAACTCCAAATCTCAGCCTGGCCTCCCAGGCTGACCATTTTATTATTTCTAATGATAATATAAGTTGGTATCACACGCTGGAAATAGAAAGACATGCTATGGCTTGTTATGATTATAAATAAATAAAAAACTACCTACATTTGAAAGTTGTTTTACTGTTTTTTTTTTGCCAGAAACAAGAACTACTTATTGCACTCAAATAATTTTCACATTGTAATGTTTAACAACATCAGCAAAACCAAATCCCCATTTAGACTGGAACAGTACATTTTATTTTTTCACTTAGTTCATTAAATATAAATATCCAGAATAAATAAAAGTAAATCACAGAGTAACTGTAAAATACATGCAGCATAAAATTTAATTTAATGTTGTCGGTTTATGGTTTATTGGCTGTAAGAGTCTGCCACCTGCTGGGCAATAATTTAATGCGCTAAGTAGTAATTTCATCTGGTTTTGAGTATCAATGGTGTTGCAATGCTTTCTCAAACTGGCCACAAGATTAGAAAGTTAAATATATACTTCACAGGTGGACAAATATATAAGGAAACAAGAATATGCTAATTTCTACTGTGACATGCAGTTTGAAGGATCAGAATTTGGCGTAGTCTAATATGAATCCATCCATCCTGCCCTGTGTCAATGGTGAAGGTTGGAAGTGGTGGTGCAATGGTGTGTGGAATGTTTTCTTGGCACATATTAGGCCCCTTAATACCTATCAAACATCATTTAAATGTCGCAGCCTACCTGAGTATTTCTGCTGGCCATATGCATCCCTTTATGGCCACAGTCCAACCATCTTCTAATGGCTATTTGCATCAGGATAATATGTGTCACAAAGCACATGTCATTTCAAACTGGTTCCATAAACATGACAATGAGTTCAGTGTACTCCAACTGCCTTCACAATCACCAGATCTCAATACAATAGAATAGTGAAATGTCTTACTCTGTGCTTCAAATTGTAAACCTTTAGGCCCCTATTTATTAATGACCACTTATTTTTAGCACACGCCCTTTCAATCCTTATCGCAATGATAAGGATTGAAAGATTGCATGTATTTATTAAAAATCTTCAACAGAAATAGCAAGTCATGAAGAACTGCTGTTTCTGCGAAGATCCCTCTCCTATCTTTCCTACGGTCACTATCGCAAAGTGACCACATTTGCGATAGTGACTGGAGAGGAAAGCAGCAAGATGTGGCGAGGGGTCCGATCCCTCTACCACAATGCTCTCCCCATAGAGCAAACCTGAAAATTACACATACGGTAACATACGCCAGCCTGAGCTGCTGTACATTACCATATGTGTGGTTGCCAGTTCAGAACTTGCGGTACAGAGCAGTCCCCATAGACATCTATGAGGACTGCTCTGTATTTCTAAACAAAATGCAAAACAGCAGATATCTATGATATCTGCTACGATGCACTGTACATAAATTTGAACAACAGTTACATTTGTGGATTTTAGATGGTAAAAAGGGTTAATAAATAGGTACTTTTTGCATTAACATGGAAGACTTGTGTGGGGGCTGATGCAGAATGATTACTACTGCAGAGAATATAACAGAGGTAGGTGGCCTGTGCCTCTTAGCTGTTGTGCAACATTTCAAATGCCAGCATGGCCTCCCCCAGAATGATCATTTATTATTTATAATGATAAAATAGGGTTGTAGCACATGGTGGAAATTGGAATGGCATGCTGTAGCTTGTTGTTCCACAACAGTTGAAGTGTCACATTATTATTATTATTATTATTATGCTTTATTTATGTACTGCTAACATATTACACAACGCTGCACATTTAGGAGATCATGACACAAACAAATTTCATACAATGGCATTTACCTAGCATACAGCAATGGTAATCTAGTATATTTTAAATACCAACAGAGACATCTAGTGGTCAGTATATGACAAATATTAAATTGTGTTTACTTGAGCAGTAGTAACTAATCTTCTGTTAGAATGCAGAGGAAACAAGCATTCTGCCTGCTTAATTATATATATGCCATATATGAAGCACCAATTCGCTTTAGAACAAGTGTCCACCCCAATGTAGATGTAGCCCAAGTCTTAAACTTCTAAATACTGCACATAATCTTCTGCTTGTGCTTTAGTTCACTGATAAGATAAGAATTGCTTCTTTAGTGAGGCTGGATTATTCTATACAGAAGATATAGAAGTACTCCCATCATCACAAGACAGACAGTCCCACAAACTATAAACAAAAGACCAAGATTTCGGATTCCTATAAAGAATGTTTTACTTTAATATCACTGTATCATTCCACCACATTACTGTCTTTTAATTAAGCAACATTAAATTGCTAGAGCTTGACAGCCAGGGTGTTAGATAATACACTGTTTATACAGACAAACATGCTGCTCCCTTTAAAAAGTGAAAACAAGAATATTTACAAATATAACAACTTACCAAGATGGTGTCCTCCGTTCTCCACTACCTCATTGACTCTCCTTGCTACTCTGGCTACAGCTTCTGCCATTCTTTTTGCATTCAGACGCAATTCCTCTTCTTCCAGCTCTTACCTAAAATAATCAGAATGCTTACTCTCTGGCAAATAGTAATATTTGGTAACATGTGAGATGCAATATCCACAAACGGCACAAAATTAAAAGAATAACTCCATTTAAGATGCAGATCTCCCCCTAAACAGGTATCCTCCTCAATGGAATCCATGTAGAAACTATACTGGATGCCTACAAGAGGGGAGAGGGGCGGCTTATTGGTTGGAATTCTATAAGCAAAAATGTAATCTTGTAGAAAAACCCAGTAGAAAAACAAGATTGGATATATTAATGAATTAAGCTTAAGAGGTCTGCAGTATTTCAGTGTTCACTTCTATAAATGGTTCTGTCCCTGCTTCTCAAATTAAAACTACATACATAAAACAGCACTCTATTTTGCCATTGAAATTGTAAAGTTGTATTTGCATATTATCAGAAATCTGTTGTAGTAGGAATGTAATTATTTTTCATAGTGAAACAATTGGGAGATTACTAACACATCTGTCACATAAGCATATACATCTGGGACTTGCTTGTCAGCAGTGACCGATCTGCTCCAATATATAGCTATAGAACTGTAGTTGCAATATACTGCCATTTCCCGCCCCCCCCCCCCCTCGCCTGCCATTGTACAGAATAACAGACACAGTGCAAGTAAAACTTGTCAAGAGGCAAATATCCTTTAATCATGTGCGTGATAATAAAAGGGCGAACCTTTAATACCATACAAAATCATTTAACTGCAGATATATAAATGTATAAATTGTAGTGTGGAAAGTGTCAGGGCTAACCAAGTGCCCTGAGCCTCTACTAAATGAGAGGACAGTGAATATAGCTCCCTCCTATTTTCTTTTCAGGTGACAAAGACAGAATTTGCAGGGTTGACCCTTCTTCTTGAAGACCTCTGCAATTCGCCCTGGCATGCTGTCAATCAACTTCTGGGTCACATACTGACTGATGGCCGCCCATTCTTGCCTAATCAATGCTTGGAGATTGTCAGAATTTGTGGGACTGTGTTTGTCCACCCATCTCTTGAGGATTGACCACAAGTTCTCAATGGGATTAAGGTCTTGGGAGTTTCCTGGCCAGGGATCCAAAATTTTGATGTTTTGATCCCCAAGCCACTTTGTTATCACTTTTGCCTTATAGCAAGGTGCTCCATCATGCTAGGGAAAAAAAATTGCTCCTCACCAAACTGTTCTTGGATGGTTGGGAGAAGTTGCTCTTGGAGGATGTTTTGGTACCATTCTTTATTCATGGCTGTGTTCTTAGGCAAAATGTGAAACAACTCCCTTGGCTGAGAAGCAACCCCACACATGAATGGTCTCAGGATGCTTGTTGGCATGACACAGGACTGATGGTAGCGTTCCCCTTTCCTTCTCCGGACAAGCAGTTTTCCAGATGCCCCTAACAATCTGAAAGGGGATTCATCAGAGAAAATGACTTTAACCCAGTCCTCAGCAGTCCAATCCCTGTACCTTTTGCAGAATATCAGTCTGTCCCTGATGTTTTTCTTGGAGAGAAGTGGCTACTTTGCTGGCCTTCTGACACCAGGCCATCCTCCAAAAGTGTTCACCTGACTGTGCGTACAGATGCACTCACACCGGCCTGCTGCTATTCCTGAGAAAGCTCTGCACTGGTAGTGCCCCGATCCCCGCACCTGAATCAACTTTAAGAAACGGCTTTGGCACTTGCTGGACGTTCTTGGGCACCCTGAAGCCTTCTTCACAACTATTAAACCTCTCTCCTCGAAGTTCTTTATGATCCGATAAATGGTTCATTTAGGTGCAATCTTACTAGCAGCAATATCCTTGCCTGTGAAGCCCTTTCTGTGCAAAGCAATGATGACTGCATCTATTTCCTTGTAAGTAACCATGGTAACAGAGAAAGAACAATGGTTTCAAGCACCACCCTCCTTTTAAAGCTTCAAGTCTGTTATTCTAACTCAATCAGCATGACAGAGTGATCTCCAGCCTTGTCCTCTTCAATACTCTCATCTGTGTTAAGGAGAGAATCACTGACCTGATGTCAGCTGATCCTATTGTGTGTTTAAAAGTGTCTGCTTTGATCAAAATGTACATGATCAGGGAGCCTGAAATGCATGATAAATTTCTCCCAAAGTACTTTGGCCACAGTGGCTGCCATTTAATCCTCTGTGCAGCAGGCTTGGTAATAACAAGGTTAGAGGGCAGTCCCTACCAGGATATTTCCTATTCCACAAGTCATTTCGATGCAGAGCAAATCTATGCACATAAGTCTCGTAGGTTTGGCAATTTTGAGGTGCTACATAGGGGCAACCCAAGCTGAATGTGTCTTCTGCTACAGATACCAAATGCATCAATGACAAAAGTTGTTCTTTATCTGCCTCGTATGAGGCCAGAATTGGTCTAGGATCACACTGTAAATCTTTTTCATTCCTAAGTGAACATAGTTATGTTGTGTAGCATTAGTTTTTGATATCTCTCAGGTTGCACTAGTTGTTTTTGCTCTGGATAATTATGAAGCAGAATAAACCATAAAGACTACATAGGTCGATTTCAAACTTGACCTACTCATGCAGTAAATATGAACTATCCCTAGGTCACAATTTCTTAATGTAAGATCTTTCCTCAGTACAACTTGTCTTCATGGGCCAGTCAAGGAATCTTCTTGTTGAGCTTTGATGATATCCTGCACATTCATCTGCTGAATGGTGTCTACCACCAAAAAAACAAATTAGGTGTACATAGTGGGGACATCTTCACCTCCCCAGGGAGTCAATCATACATAACTGAGAAATCCATTTGACATGCCTCCACTGCAGTTGTACATCATACAGTCCACAGCAAGTTATTTAATTCCACCTTTCATCTCTAGTAGTTGGGTGATGTCCAGAATAGTGTCCTTCAAGATAATATCCAGCTTGGCTGTAATTAGAATTTAGGTGAGATGTAACAATATCTGTATAACAGAATGCATCAACAAGAGGCCAGAGTGGTAGATGGATTCAAATACTAGAAACTGCATAGAATTGCAACAGCAGCAGAGGCCAGGATTCCAGAATTCATTGTGGTCAGTAAACAACTTGTGGTGGATAAGAAGAGTTGAAACATAGGATTCACACTGGCAAGGACAAAACACAAAGGCCCAATAATATGACACTAACGGATTGCTAAAAGCTGCTTAATATATGAATTTCAGGAAGTCAGTGTCAGCTGTAGATTGCTTGGCTAGGGACTTTCATACTGAGCATGCCCAAGGTGTTAGTTAACTTTCTGAATAGTCACAGGATGTTTGAAAAAGTTCTCGCAATTCCTGATATGTGTGTATTTTTGTTGATCTTCACACATGGAAAGGAACCGCAATACAATAAGTTACATAGTTTTACTACAATGCCCCACTATTGGTCCTCACACCTGAAAGAGTACCCCATACAATTAAGCAGGCAGTTTTTATACTACACCCCATTTTAAGCCTTGGAATTCCAATTTATGCACTAGACAGTATCAAATGAAGCCAGACATTGACTAATGTTAGCCATGAGTCTACTAAGCCAATCTAGCTGGCTTTTACATTAAGTATCCTTCATGAGGGTAATGGGGCCTGCATAAGCAAGACCAGGAGCCTCCATTATATTTTTATTCAACTGTTTAAGGTTTCTTCAGAGCAGGAGTCCATTAAGTCTAAGCCATTCAAGAGTGAGAGTCTGCCTTGAGCAGTTCATAGAGTGGTTTGGCTATTTTAAAGTACCCCTATGCAAAGCACCTGTAGTAGCCATATAATCTTAGAAATAATCTTAGCTCAGTCAGATTTGCAAAACAATGCTATTTGCCCATTAGCTCTTCCTCTTGCAGAGACTATATGTCCCATATAATTGACAGTTATTCAGGCAGTAAATGTGAAGCTTTTTTTTCTCCAGCAATCATTGACTCTTAGAAGTCTCTCTTGATACTCTTCTAGTGTAGAGCTAAAAATGTTTAGGTTATCCAAGTACACCAGGGGGTAAATATATCAAGCTGAGTTTTCCGGCGGGTTTGAAAAGTGGAGATGTTGCCTATAGCAATCAATCAAATTCTAGCTATCACTTTGTAGAATGTACTAAATAAATGATAGCTAAAATCTGATTGGTTTTTCAAACCCACCGAAAAACTCTCAGCTTGATACATTTACCCCCAGAAGTGCACATGGGATTAGATCGCTCAAAACACGAGAAATCAGACAGTAATAGGTTAAAGCTGTTTTCTCTTCAATATCTCGGCTCATGGGTACTTGATAGTAGCCAGATCAGAGACAGAAGACTGTAACAAGGTCCTGCTTAAAGCATCTAGAGTTTCCTCTATGAGAAGCAGATTATACTGGTGCAGTATAATCCATTTGTCTACAATCCGGTGGTCAACAGATAGTGTCAGGATTCACTAGGGTTCCTTCTGTTCTGCCTGGGATTGGTGGTACTTCACCCAGAGGCGCAGAATCTAACAAAGTGGAAGGTTTTCACCAGAGGTTCCCGCAAGGGAATTTGGGCTTGGCAGCTTTCACCCTGCAGGTCGCGGCCCTCTAGGGGAGTTCCCAGTGAGCAGTGATAGTGAACCGAGTACAGAGGAGAATGTAGGCACTAGATATCCACAAATGAGGAGTACTGAGTGATGCTCAGCAATAGTCCACAGAGAGACAATAGGTGATTTGCAGCAGCACACTTGGAGAGCAGGTAACAATGATCTGCAGTAGTTACCACGAACGAGTGGAGCAGGTAATAGGTGATTGCAGCAGAGTGCATGAGCTGCTTTCAGGCCAGGAGTCTGACGAGAAGAACCAGCACTAAGAGGAGCTGGGAGGAGCCTTATAAACGAGAGGTAGACAATGGATGAACGGGACAGGTGAACAAAGGTGAGATGATTACCTGCGCATGTGCAGAGCTGATTGCCGGCCTGACAGCCGGGGAAGAAGCAGGGAATGAATGATACTTATGTTACCGGGTGGCAGCCGTGGGTGAGCGGCGTGTGACAGATAGGCATACTGAGAAGTACAATTACAAATGGAGAGGCAGAAAGACTTTTAGTTTATGTTATAATCAGTTCATTCTTCATCAATTTAAGTATTTGCAGACAATCATTGAGATCCCTAAAATTGGTTCTTTTGGAAAAATGGTGTGGTGTTCAGACAAAAGATATGTAGGGCAATCTTTGCACACCCTATGTCCATCACTTCAGTTTAAAACTCAACTCTCCTCTGAGAAAAAGGTGATGTTTCTATTATGGACACTTCAGAGATTCTAAATAAGGGTTTGCACCCCTCGCACTGGATAACTACCCACTAGCAAGGTTACCACAGAATGAGGAATAACATTCTGACTGCAATCACAAAAGTAAGTTGATATTGCTAACATCACTCATTATTTTCAAATATGGCTTTCCAACCTTCTTCATTACATCTTCAAGTCCTGATTGAATCACAAAGTTGCTTCCCTGTCCTTGAACACTCACACTAGACCTTTAATACAACTGGTTATATTTCTACTGGATAGTGCTGTGACCGCCGCAGTTGGTGGCCTCTCAACAATTCACCAACTTACTTTCAGCTTGCATCAGATAATTCATCTCTGCATATGGCCGCTGATGCAATAACAATCTGAAATGCAGCCAAGACAGAATATTTACTCTGGCTCAGTGATCGAAGTGGAGGTGTATATGGTGGTGTGCCATACCATAAAGCCACTACTTCTATTGCCTTCATTGTGAAACTATAAAATTTCATTCACATACATTTTCTATACCGCAACTTCTAAATTTCCACTTCAACCACTGCTCTGGCTGAAAATTGCAAATACTGAATAATGGGCAGCTAGTATTGAAACAGTTTAATACCTACCTGCTAACTAAACTAAGGAAACTATGAAGAGACTAAGGGGAAATTCTAACAATAGTGATATGACAAAAGGTTTAGTTAATACAATAATTTTGTTTCTTCACCTGTGATTCATAAATTGTAGTGTACTGCCCTACATATTTAGGTATACCCATTTGAATGTTATACAGTTCCTGGGTTGTGGTGTAAAATTATGTTGTAATGTAAAGTAATAACATACTGGTCTAAAACAAACAAAAAAAAAGAAAAGAAAGGTTTATTGAAGTTGCTGTTCGTGATCACTGCAGAAGGTACTGAGTTAACAGGCTCCACAAGACCATTGCAAAAGGATAATAGCTGGTTTACCAAAGTGGTAGAAGTGAACCTCCCTCTACTCCTAACCAGGTGGCCAATCAAAAGGAGGCTGGCAGCCCAGACAGCTCGAACCACCACAGAGTGGGAGAATATGCACCAGTGACTTAATGTTCTGCTGGCAGTTAGGCTCCAACAGGGGAGGAGAAAGAACCTCCAAGATCACCACAGTGAAACATGCAGTTAATTACAAAATGGATCCATAGAGAAGAGTGTATCCATATGACCAAACATTGGTGCCTGATAGGTTAATGTGATAAAAGAATGAAGAACCAGAAAAGGGTACATGGTTACCAGTTGATAAATAAAAAAAAACATATGACTCATCTAACACAACAATGATTGTTGCTTTCCTATAATTACACGCCTGTTTAAAGAACAATCTGTGTTTGAAATATTTACTTTATAGATGTTTACATGTGGCAGCCATGTATGGCTGCTTATCTCTCTTACCCACATTTTCACTCTCTGTAAAAAATAAATATAATAAGACCACCCTGTTTACTTTAGATTATAATTGTGCTGAAGCTGTCAGCTTCGTAAGACCTGTAGCTTACAAATTATTATTTTTTCTTGAAGATTGCATGGGTTAAAAAAAAGACCATCACATACACACTAGAATATATTTCTTTTTCTTAGTTTTTTAGCAATATTTTTTTGAATAAGGGGGATGGGGAGTGTGTATATTTAGTTTGATTAAAATGTATTTATGTCAATGTGCACACTGAGTGAGTTCCTCGCTTTTCAAAATCTCCCTTCACTCGTTCTCCTCTTTTTCGTAAGTAGTTGTTGACCACTGTCCTCTTTTCATACCCGGCATATAGGATGTGACACAGACTTTTATATAGAATCAAAACTCTGTAGAGCAATTCCAGCTGTACTCCCCATCCAGAATTCCCCTGCTGTGTACCCTTACTATACCTTTTTCCCCCAACTATCTTCCATACTCTGTCAGTGTCGCTAGCCCAATGTGTCCCCGTAAAATTCCATCATGTCTCTTAGGATTAAATCCTTAAATGCTAATGGTGTGAACTAAAAATCCAACCCCAAAAACACACCATAGCTTTCCAATATCTTAAATGTCAAAGAGCGCAAATAGTACTCCTACAGGATATACATTTTTACACACACACACCCAGGGCTTGCAAACAACACATTTCCGCAAGGTTTTATGTAACGATCACAAGTCCAAGAGTGTGGCTATACTATTTCACACCGCCAGAAGTTAGAGTACTTGTACTGAGATTTCTCGTATACAAGTGATAACGGTGAGCGCTCTCTAGTAACCATAAAGAAGACCCAGGGCAAGAAAGAGAAAGGGATATGCTGCCACTATTCCCCCCCAAAAAAAAAGAGTATCCTGAAAGTACTCAAGGGCAAATTTAAAAAGAATATAAGGGATGGGCGCAAGTAAATGGGGAAGGGAACGGAAAAAACAAATACTGTATAGCAAAAAATCTGTTATCTAGCAATATATATACAAAAATGTCCTCTTTGATTAGATTCTATCCATGTCTAACAATAAGCATGTATAAATGGTAGATGAAATATTAATTTGTGGCTGACATGTGTATAAAATGTTACATATAGACACCTTAAACCATACATATAAATCAGATATAGGATTATAAGCAGTACCACTGTAGGTTGCCAACTTAGGCTGATGAAGTCACGATTGTGACGAAACGCGTTGGAGCCTATAATTTTTCAGTCACGTCCCCAGTCGTCACGGGGATTCCCGGAAGTTCGGAAACCCTGTACCCGGCAACATCAAACTCACCAAGCGGGATCTACATCTGTATGGGTCGTTAGACGCCAGCCCGCACATTAGGAGTCACACACTCAAATTTTTGTATATATATTTCTAGATAACAGATTTTTTGCTATACAATATTTGTTTTTTTCCGTTCCCTCCTCCTTCCCCATTTACTTGCGCCCATCCCTTATATTTCACAACTCCGCCCCAATCATAGGTGCCTTTTTTAGTGATTTTTTTTATGAAACTTTCTCAGTTTTGAAAAGGGCAAATAATAACAGATGGGGCCTTCTACACAATCTTGGAACTTAACTTAGATAGAACAGGTCCTTCCAAGCTCTCAATAGGACACTTGAAGGATTTGCGTAATTTGCCAGCCTTTTCAAAGATAATAGTCTTTAGGATTTAAGGCAGGTTCTATACCACACATCCCATTCCTTTTCACATAACTCAGCGCCTCACAAATTATATTCCTGCATATAAATGATTTTTGTAGACATAAACCCACCAGATTCCTTTGAACAGTTAAGATTGTATTGCTTCTGTTCCAATAGGATATTGGCCTCAGTCTGGTACAGCCTGACAAAGCTATACCTGGTCATCAAGCAGTGAATAATACTGAAAAAACAATAGACCCACAAACAAAGCAGCTGTACAGGCACTGTTTGTTGCCTTAGATACAGAAAAGGCATTTAACAGGCTCACCTGGCCCTTTATTTATAACTCCCAACAAAGGCTTGTTATTAATGAACATTTGACACGTGGTATAGGGTCATTCCATGCCAAATCATCACAGTTTCCAATCAGACCATCTCAGATTTTTTGTGAAATTTGGTAGGATGACAGATGACAAAGTTACCATCATATGTAAAATTATATGTAAAATTATAGCCCTCAGTGATACACGGTGTTCATGCAACAGGGATGCAAACATAACAAATGTAAAATTTATACTTGTAAGAGCAAATAAAACAAATCATAACTTTGCTTCTAATTGTGGTTGAACTTTCATGTTGGTCTTGTTTTGAAACTAGGGGACCTTAGTTTTCATTAAAAAATTGTTTTATATTTAAACATTGATTTCTATACTTCAAGGTCACATGATGTAGTTTAATTTTTTTGTACATAAAGTATGTTATGCAGTTAAATACAATCTCTCTTTGGTATAAGTTTCATTTTGGAAAGCCTTTGGGAACAGGAGTAAAATCTGAAAATTATACATATCACAATCAATGAATACCTTAACACGCTATTACAAGATTTCTTTACCATAGAATGATGTACAATGCTGTGTACAATGCTGAGGAAAACTTACGAGTCAGTGCCTCCTCCTCCTCAGCAATGCTTTTTCTGTGTTTTGGGTGTCTACAGCAGGTAGTGTGTAGGGTGGTCCAGTTGCAGTCCGGGGATCAACCATAATGAGAACTTGTTCTCTTGGAATGTTCAAGATGTCTGGCTGATAACGGTACACATATGATGGTGATGGACCATTGTGATGTAGAAAACTAATTAAAACCTCCTGTGATGTTGCATTCATATTCATGACACAACCTAACATCACGCATCATAATAGACACAAGTCACAAAACCTTTTATTTCTTCCAAAGGCAATGTTTTATATGGAGTATTTGTTTACTTCACTTCACTGGATGAGTCTGTAGAAGACCTCTTCATTATTAAGCTATTCCGTGCTCCTGGTATGAAAGCATGAAATGTTTGAGTTCCCGGCACTCGTCTTGCTTCCTCATGTCGGTTGTGTAGCAACTTTTCAATCTCCATTATTTCTTTTTTAACACACATATACAGAGTTCATATTCTTGATATTGTCCTTTACCCAGTCAAACAGTTGTCTTTGAGTCATAATTTGTTCTATATAAAGATGTTGTAAACTCCCCCTAGCTGCCAGCCTCTAAGCAGTTTTGCCAAGTCCATCACATGAATTCTTCCCATGTGGCAAAGAAGGACCACTCGGTTGGAATCCCAAAATCAACTTGATGATGTACCAAGTTTGAAAAAACCTTTTGTTTTGTATTGGGCTGCACACCCATCTGAAAAAAATAACATATATCTTACCTATATTTTGTAAGAGTTGTTTTGGCAATTAAATGATATGTTTTTGGAATGTATTTACAACTACTGTATTGTGTTGCACACAATCTGATATGACAACGAAGTTTGTACATGACAATTTCCCTGCTTTCGTTTCTCTGCAATAAATGACAAATGGGTGAATTGTGGCATGGGCATTATCCCAGTGAAAACCTTACACCTCATCTTGTAGAATGAATATCACAATGATTTTGCCAATATCTATATCATCCTTAAGGCTTTTCAGATATGACGATTGATGAACAGCAATGAAAGAATGTGTGTGTAGTTGAATTAACTTCAAAGTGAATAATTCAATGAAATCTTCGGAGGACTTGACAAGTGTCTCAAGTGTGCAGGTCTGTGATGTAAGCCACTGCTTGAAGGTAACCATTCAAGGACATTCTCTTCTATTATATTTTCCAATATGGTCCTCAACTGAACACATTCTTGGAGAAAGCACTCTATTTTGGGTGGATTGCATATCACATTTGCCAGATAGTGTTAGTAAGTGAATAGGTGGTCCTCCATTAGTTTATTTAATTTGCACCCTTCCTTTTACAGTTTCACATTCTGATGTATAGCACAAACACAGTGTGTGTACCATTTGCTTCCACAAGAACACAGTTTTTGGTACGCAGAGAGACAAATAATGAAAACCCCACGTTTATATTGGGATGTCTTGGTCCCTTGTATCACCAGTTCTCGATGCAGAAACTGCAGCCAGACTGAATAGAACACTGAGAGAGACACTACAAGACAAGTCTGAGCTTGTTTCTTGCATGGTTAGAGCAAAAAGGGTTCAACTACCATACTTAATATCTCTTTTACTTCTGTTCCCAAAGGCTTCCCAAAATGAAACTTATAACAAACAGAGATTGTATTTAACTGCATAATATACTTTATATACAAAGAAATGAAACATACACTTTTTTAGATATTCAAAATCAAAGGTCACATCATGGGACCTTGAAATGTAGAAGTCAATATTTAAATCTAAAACTATTTTCTATGAATACTAAGGTCCCTTAGCTTCAAAACAAGACCAACATGAAAGTTTGACCTTGCAAACATAAAGTTTACAATTTTTTTGTCATGTTTGCAACCCTGTTGCATGAACACTGTGCATCACTGAGGGCTAAAATTTTACATATGAAAGTTACTTTATGTCGTCTACCATACTACAAAATTTCACAAAAATCTGAGAGATGGTCAGGTTTAAAAGTTACTTTTTTTGTGATGATTTGGTATGGAACGATCCTATTGCAGCACTTTATTGCAATCCAACAGCATCTGGTTTGGCAGGTTCTAAGAAGAGATGGTAGTTTTAAAATAAATTCAGATAAGTACAAAATTCTACTTTTAAACCTCTGTCTTGATGCACTAAACCTTCTCAAGACTTGCAAAATCAAGTACCTGGGCACTCACCTGACCAAAACATACATACAACTTTTTTCTGCAAACTTCCCACCTCTCATTGAGAAAAATAAGAGAAGTTTAGCAGATTGGAATAATATAAACATTTCTTGGATTTGCGTTATTTCAAACCCTTCTAATTCAGATCTCCTCTCTATATTTTAAGAATCTGCAACAATGCATATCCAAGTTGGTCAAAACATAAACCCAGGATATGCATCCACCTTCTTTACAAACACTATAAGGACGACGGTTTAGGCCTCCCCAATATTGCTAAATACTACCTAGAGGCATATTACACAATCGATTCTGTGCCGTTTAAATGCCGACATTGAAGCAGACTTACTGGGCCTGCTTTTCACAGTTTCTAAACTGAATCTCACATAGAAAATGCCTCTGTGCTAGTGCAGCTTCCTCACACCTTAAGATTCTCGCTCTCCATAAGAAACCAGTGCGTAAAGGTCTACAAAATAGTTGCCAACCCCGCAAGGATGACTCCATTATGTTTCAACCCTGCTTCCCCTCAGGGGTTAACAATAAATCAGTATGGCAGAATAAACCAGCGTTGCCCCTCTCTGTTAATATGTTGAGAGGTGATGGTATCCCTACCACCAATGCTAGAATATGCAAAATAACTCTTGGCGCTCCACCAGTTGGTAGCCAAATGACTATCAGTGTACAAAGTAATGAAAGATGATGTTTAATATATAGTGTGTAAAAAATATGGCATGTACACAAAGTAATAGTTTACACAAATGTATGATTCTGGCCAGAATCAATATAAATCATTAAAATAGCATGCAACTGCACAGGATCTATGTGGTCACAGTATGTAAACAATGGGTGTTCACAATGCTAGAACGTGAGTCTTCCAAGCCTAAAGGAATATCAAGTGTCCTGCATATATGCATCAATACAATGAGTCTCTTACGATTGCTTCAGTTCCAATCATATGTGAGCACAATGTTTCAAGTAATATTTCCTTATGCTTGAAAATGTCAGTATACATACATTCATCCAGAGGATGTGTGGTACTCACACTTGGTAGCAGGGTAGGCTCCATGTGTACCCAATTCTTCCTCCATGGCTTTCCTCCCTTACCTCCTTCCGATGTGTAGGAGGCTATGTGCAGTGAAGTTGTGCCATTTAAGGAATGTCAATCCTTGCGCAAGAGCAGTACGCTCCGTCCATGTCAGTGCTGTTCCTCCTCTCTGTCTGAAGCTGCTTGTGTCCCGCAAGTCGGGCGAATCGTCCGGCGTTGCAGTTATGAAGGTGAAATATTGTATCTAGTCCTTAATAGAAGTATGTGAGGAGTCTAAGTAAAGTAGTCAGTCTGAAAAATAGTAGTTAAACCAACACGATTCGGTATAGAGGCTTCTTCAGGGATATAGCAATGTGAGTCTGTAGCCAGTTTGCATGTTTAAATATCCCTCTTCTCGATCCATGATTGGCCATGTGGGGAGAGTAGGAGGCGCTGATAGGCGACTCATCAATCAGTAGGTGAATACATAGATAAGTGTGACTTGCTACAGAACAGTCTTTTAGCATAATGAAATGGATACAGTATAATCAAATATCTCATTAGCAAAACTACACACAGGTACTTTCATTGATATGATATGGAGTCAAGGTACATGTCCAAATACCCACAAAGATAGATACGATCCCTGCAGTGGGTGGAATATATGTTATGTGCAGAAATGAGGTATATAGAACAGAATGAGAAAGGTACTAAATGTAGTGAAAATAACTATTGATAAAACTAGCTCTCCAGGAAGCTACTCAAGTCAAAATATATATTGAGACCATGTGGTGTTAGAGTTCTCATATCACATATCCATTTGGCTTCTTCTCTAGAAATTTTTGTTAAATAGTTACCACCTCTCCAATCTTGTTTCACTTTTTTAATTCCTAGGAATTTAAGAGAGGTTGCATCGCCGTTGTGATGTTTCGCATAGTGCTCGGATACACTGTGACCCTCAACCTCGTTTCTGATGTTTCTGCAGTGTTCCGCTGGTCTAATTTTTAAGTTCCTTGACGTTCTACCAATTGTCACACTTGACGGCTCTGAGAACATCCCGAAAGGTTGCTTGTGTTGATACTACCCTCCTAGAGCTGCAGAATCTAACGGAGGGAGGTGTTCACCTCCCGCAAGGGAGTATGTGCTTAGTGGCTCCCAAACCGCAGGTCGTGGTCCTCACAGAGGGTCACGAACGAACCTGGAAAGAGAACCTAGTATGCAGGGACTGGAGAAACAAGAGAGGAACAGTGGGGTGTGAAAGCCCTAGAATCTGGATGGTTGAGAGGTGAGATACTTTGTGCACCTGTGGTAGCTCTGAAAGTCCTGTCTAGCTGGGAAGCTCCTAGAATCAGGATGACATAGAGGTGAGATATTCTGCAACTTGTCGGTGGCGGAAACAAGCACCAGGGCATCAGGCGCAGAGTGATAGCGAGACTTTCTAGCAGACAGTCAGGAAACAGAGAAGATGAATGGAGGATATCACAGCACCGGGATACTGCAGATAGCATAGAGAGCCGTGGCGTCCGTCCAGAGAGATGCCGTCGGTGATGAACAGGTAAGTAACAGTGGGGCGCCTATCTGCAATCAGCGGGTCTGAGTCGTGACTCCAATATATTGTTTGTGACATTGTAGGAGATAGATCGCCCCTGTGGTGTCACATGTAATTTTTTCTTTTTCTTAAGGTTTGATTTAAACTCTGTGACAGGTGTGGTGATATGGACGCTTGTGTTCCTGCATTGTACACTGGCAGTCATTTGTCTACCAACTGGTATAACTATAAATCATTTAGCGAGTGGACTAAGCATGACAAAGTTCTTACCAGATTTGACTCCCTTGTGCTCACTCCCCAATTTTTGCATCTATAGACATATATTTAGTGCAAACTACTGCCTAGTAGCAGCGAATTGGAAAAACAGAGTTACCCCTAGTCACAGCAGCCATCAATAGAATCTGACTAGTGTACTGCCTTGAGCACATTACTAGCATACTGCATGATTGCCCCAAACATTTCTGTAACACCTGGATTGAATATCATGAGGCCCCACACTAATTAATATTGACTTGACTACCTAACACAAACACCAGGGGTGCATTTACTAAACTGCAGGTTTAAAAAGTACAGATGTTGCCTATAGCAACCAATCAGATTCTAGTTATCATTTATTTAGTACATTCTACAAAATGATACATAGTATCTAATTGGTTGCTATAGGCAACATCTCCACTCTTTTAAACCCAGGGTTTAGTAAATATACCCCCAAGACTCTGGCTACCCTTCCTTCTCTCTTACCCACACCTCTATCCCCCTACTAACACGTCCCTCCACTTCACCCCGCACGACTTATAGAAGTATGCTGTATTTTATAGCAGCTGGGTATAGCAGTGTGTTGAGTACAAACATAGATTACCATAGCAAACTGATTAAATCAATCTGTACTAAATGAATATATCAAATGTATAAATTGTGTCTTACACCCCTCCCCCATTTTTGTCCTTTTTGTGTAGAGGTGTTGGCAAGTTTATTTGTAACTCATTTTTCATGCCTTATGGACCCCTTGTGTATTATATGTGGACTACAATGGATGAAAGAACTGTCATTGTTGAGCATCTCATACAACCATACCCCGACCAGGGGCTTTTGTAGTTCCATATCAGCTGGATCCACAGGTCACCTATCTCTCCTTCCTGCATTGGAACAAGCAAGAGTGAGAGGAGGCCACTGGTGGTGGCTCATTCTGAGCATCCAAGAGGTATGAAGTAAGGGAGAGCAAGAGACTCGATGTGTTAAATGAAGATTGGTAGTGATGTCATGCCACTACATCTGCTATCGCCATTCACTGAGTAGGGTCAGGATATGACCCCATCTCCTGCATTTTACATGAATGCTGCACAACAAGACATTATGCTGTGCAGCTAGTTGCAGAAGACAAGAAGTAAAACATTTTGTACATTATGTGCAATTTATAAAATAAATAAAGTGAGTTAATCACTTGCATATCAACTGCTGAAAGACAGAAAACACTTTGTAAAGAATGTTGCAAATAATGCAAATGCGTAATGTTTACATGTCTCAACATGGCATTACTGAATGACAATAGCTGTTTAACCAGTAAACCCTGAAACTCAATTACGTTTAATATTTTAGAGAGTGAGGCATAACAAGACATCCTTCTTGCCCTATGAATAAGGTCACGAATGTCATCAATAGTGTTTTTTCTGAGAGAACAAAATAATTGGCAACACCCAGTGAGGCACATAATTATAACAATGTGACATTCACTTCACATGAATATCACATTGTTACATAATTGTAACAATGTGATATTCACGTATTAGTGCTGACGTGCGCTGTGCAGTTTGAGCACATGGATCATAGGTGAATGGGGGAAGTACATTGTCAGAGTGATCAATAATTATTCACATGCCTGCTGTATTTTCATGCAGTATGTGAATGAACCCCAATACAGGTAATATCTTGTGGTATAAAATGATCAATTAGTTGCAGATGTTCACATACAAAAATACATATTAGACCAGCACATCCTTTAAACAAGTTGTGTAGCAAATATGTCGAAATAAAGGCTAAATGAATAATTGGTAAAATTAAAAGCACTTGTGTTTCCAGAATGTGATCGTCTAATCTGTATTTACTTTATAGGACCCTATTAGCTCTATTAACTTTATTCCATCTCCGCAGCTAGGGTGCTTATTATTAAAAAAAAAAAAAGCCAGAGACTCATTCTCCAAATCATTTATATTATATTATAGAAAGTTTACATTAATAATAATTAGTATTAACAATAAACTAATCTTGACTTAAATCCACAAAACATTGTTTGTGACCAAGTATCTCACATAAAACCTAAATTCCAAACAGAAAGCACATCAAATATATATCCTCCAGTGGTGTACACAAATGCTTTGGTCCTCCCATTCCTCACATCCACAGAACAACAAAATTATCAATCAATTATTCCATATACACAGATCACCAAGACATTCAGAGGTCATACTGAATAGGCAAATCACAATATAAGATACTCTTGTGGTCTAAATCATTTGGCAATAGGGTAATTATTTGAATAATTTTTGCTCCCACAAAGTAGAAAACTCATTTGAGCAAAATCCCTATTCAAACTCACATAGTGTAACTACCTTAACAGAGTGTGTATAGCCTTAACTAATTTTTATCCAGTCAGATTAAATTTCTGTGTCATCATCAACTTGATGATGACAACCTCATCAAGATTCACTAAAATCTTAAAGATATATGCAACTCAAAATACACATATAATTTTTTTCTCTTTATGTTTGGCACGTAAAACTGCAACCTAAACTTAATCAGGGATTTAATCTCACCAAATGCCACTGTCCTACAGATGCTACATCTCCAGTTAAGTCAGATTCAACATTATTAAATACAGTATAAAACAATGCTACCCTGTATTTACAATTAGACAACTGGATAGTACAGTTGTTACTGGCAGTTGCCATCTGTTTCTTGAAATGGATTGATTAGATTTTCTTTTGGAAAATAAAAAAGAAAACAGCAACCTGCAATCACAGTATGTACTTTCAATGTACACAGGCCAAAAAGAAAAAGGAAACCAAAACGGATAAACCACTCAAACGGACCAGGTTACATTTTATTCAACTCAATGCACAAAATTCACAAACTGAGTTTTGTAAAAATATTTTGTTTAGCATGAAACCCAGAAAGCAAGAAAGTTACAAGTAATCCTCTATGTATAGAAATAAAATAGAATACTGCACAGGTCGAAGCTTCAGACTACAGAAGCATTAACTCATCAGGACAATCAAGCATAAAACATACTGTAAAATTCCACATAACAAAAAAAAAAAAACAATAAATGTGAACTTTCCTTTTAACTTACACTCTCCTCTTTGAGCATTAACACAGTCTGTGCTGCGAATCAGTGTTTGTTGCCTCTTTGTGTTACAATATTTTTTATATGAAATATATCTTTATGTATTAACAGACGTTTCACTTCAGGGACTTGCAAAACACAGGGCTAAGGGTGGGCCTGGATTTGTGGATATATATTTATTATTATTATTATTATTATCTTTGACGTATAAGGCACCACAAAGGGTCCGCAGCTCCGTACATTACATATACAGAAAACAGAGAACCAAGACACAACATGATACAAAAATATATACAAACAGAGGTGACAGGGTAAAGCAAATCAGATTATTTCTGGGACAGATAGTGAAAGAGAAGGTAGAAATCAGCGAGAACAGGGCAAGAGGTACAGAGGGTAATGGAAAAGTAGAAGAAGCCCACAAGGAAAGAGGGCCCTGCTCATGAGAGCTTACATAGTACACTGGAATGAATTTCAAAAGCACAGGGTGTACCTTATTTTATCATCTATCTGCATTCATTTGTTCTATATGCCAGCTTAAAAAAAAAATGGTAATTATTACTTTCATACTCTCCCAATTCTTTAAAATGACGGCATGAAACACTCTAGTGGTCACAAAGTAGGGGAGCTGTGACATTATGAGGGAGCATATGAATATTCATGTCTGAGGAAATTGCTGGCTTGCAATGAAACGCGTAAGTCTGAGTGATTAGACACAACCAACATATGCGTTTGAGCTCATATTCTATTGGAAAATCGTTACAAATCTTAGTGACTATCAAGGTAAAAACACTAATCATCTAGCCATTAAGTAAACTAAAACTGCGAATGCGGTCCGGTCATTGTTTATACATCAAGCTGAAGGGACGAACACTACTTACTGAGACAGCGGGTGCATCAGGAAGCTGCTGATCAGCTATGAATACGGAGCATCATATGTGAGTAGAACCATTCCTCAGTATCCTGCTGACACTTCGGGACTTCACAGTTTTCGGATTGTTGGGGTTGTACAATAACCACAAGGAGCTCAATAACATCTACCCGATAAGGGTTATCGCTCTACAATAACTTAACCATTGATGACTTGCCAGGTGTTATTTCACACATTAAAGGTAGACTGTGCATGTACAATACAACACACGGAGGAACAAAGATATTAGTTCATCTGGGAAGTGTGTGTATTGAATCTCATGAAAGGCCATCTGGAGAGCGATATCATTAATGCGGCTGAATTTTAGATGTTTTGCTGTATTGACTCATATGTGATATAGTGAGCCAGCTAAATAATTAATATCTTGAGACATAAATTGACATCACTTTCTGAAGCATTGTAAGTTTGTTAATACAACATATGTAGTCAAAATTTATGTAAAAGGATTGTATTATAATTTATACTGTATATTATATAAACTCATATTCAATATTTTGTATATGTTTTAATTAGTTGTTTAATAAACTGGACAACATTCACAAATCTCTTTATGTTTTTTAATATTACAGAGAGTGCAGTTGCAATACCACACCTTTCAATCTAGATTATGAGGGAGCTACCCGGGACAGAGCATAGCACATTGTGCTGCTCAACTCGGGAGCCAAAATGGGCTACCCTTGAAGCGCTCAAACAAGCAAAACACCAGAACACAGATTTGTTTTTATTTTAAACAAGAATAATGCATAAGGCACTATGCAATGTATAAATAATATGGGGATTCAAGACCTGATGACAGGTTCTCTTTAACTACCATGCATTATAATAAGAATCCAGTGAAAGTGTGTCACTCACCGGACTGCTAGTGCTTCTAGGTTGGGACATGGGTCTCTCTCGCTCCTGCCGGCGCCTCTCCTGAGCCGCGGCCGTCCGCCATCTTGACTAAGATTGCGCATGTGCAGAAACCCTGAACTGTTAATACCTCGCCTCTAGTCTCATTGATTAATCACCTCTCAGTACTTAAGGCACCTGTTGCCCTATTACCTTTGCCTGTTCTTGGTTCTCATTCCTTGAGACTCTGAGGTGTTTCCTGTTTCTGCTCGTGTTATCCGTTTGCTCTGGACAAGTCTCCTCTCCACATCGGTAGTAGAACTTACCTGCTGCAGACTACTCTCGCTACCTCTGTTACCTGCCTGCTCCTGGACAAGTCTCCTCTATACATCAGTGGTACAACTTGCCTATTGCAGACCACTCACGTTGCTCCGTTACATGCCTGCACCCGGACAAGTCTTCCCTTCACATCAGTGGTACAACTTGCCTATTGCAGACCACTCACGTTACTCCGTTCCACGCCTGCACACGGACAAGTCTTCCCTTCACATCAGTGGTACAAATTGCCTATTGCAGACCACTCACGTTGCTCCGTTACATGCCTGCACCCGGACAAGTCTTCCCTTCACATCAGTGGTACAACTTGCCTATTGCAGACCACTCACGTTACTCCGTTCCACGCCTGCACACGGACAAGTCTTCCCTTCACATCAGTGGTACAACTTGCCTATTGCAGACCACTCACGTTACTCTGTTCCACGCCTGCACCCGGACAAGTCTTCCCTTCACATCAGTGGTACAACTTGCCTATTGCAGACCACTCACGTTACTCCGTTCCATGCCTGCGCCTGGACAAGTCTTCCCTTTACATCAGTGGTACAACTTGCCAATTGCAGACCACTCACGCTATTCTGTTACACACCTGCGCTGGACAAGTCTTTTCTACATATCCGTGGTGAAACTTACCAGCTGTAGACCATTCATGTTTCCTAGTGATATAGCTACTACTCTGTATGGTACCTATTAGCTGGACTAAAGTCTACAAGTGCCTCTGTATTGTAGCTGCAAGTCGCTGACTCTTCTACTATATTGTTGATTGGTCTTTGCCTAACGTTATCCAGTTATTAAGTACTGGCCTGCTATATACTACCTGCGTGCTAAAGCACTTGGACGCTTTCCTCATTTTATCCTGTTTACTAGACTGCTGTACCCTCACAGTTCCACGGTGCCAAGACTCAGCATTTATACTATTGACATTCCTTTCCTTTATTCTACTGTATAGTTCCACTGATTCACCACACTACCCAGAGGTCCGCACTTCTGGTAAGTGTAGCTACACCTGGTGAATTCTGGGTAAAACTCCTAGTGCCCGTGACAAAGTGCTAATGTTTTCTATAGAATGTAATTGTAAATAAACAATAATATAACTGTAAAGAACAAAACAAGACATTTTCTCAGTAAGTTTGTAATTGCATAATATGTCAAACCAGAAATAAATACCCATTTGCTAAAGTGAGTGCTTCAGCATCACATTATTTAACAACTAGCTGTCTATAATCTCTTATCAACAAACTCAATGAGAAATATTTGGCATTTGTCATCATGTTTGTAATTCTTTGTGTAGCTTGTAAAGTCATAGTGTTTTGTTTGCCTTGTAAAGAAGAATTATCACTACTCATGTCCCACACTGCACAGGTTCAGCTTATTTTAAACAAAAGGAATTGATGCCTACTCAACAGAATGTGATCACACATGAACAGCAGCACATTCACCAACACTTTAAAATTAGACTATTTGTGAAGCCAATTCAATTTAATTGTATACTTAGCAGCTAGGTATGCTTCACAAATTAACACATTTGGATGGTAAAATAGTAATGGAATCCTGAAAAGTAGAGTACAAATATGACTACACATAGAGACATATATTTACTGGCAACTATTAATATTGTTTTTTAGTGTCTCCTCTGCACCTTTTCAGCCTACTCTCCAATAGGATAGTTATTGGTAAAAACATTAAATGGTTTACCTCTCCAATGCATAACTGCAAAGTGTTTTTGCAATAGCTGTACACTGTGTTAGACTGACATAGCTTTTGAATGCTGTATACAGAGAACAAGATTCCAGAAACTGAACAGATTGAAAGTCTCAGTCCACAAAGGGAGAATGCAGTCTCATTTAATGGTTGTTTATATACATGCAGTAAGAGTTAAATAATAGTTTCAACTATAAACTATAAATTATAGTTATTTATAAACTTCCAACTCGCTGAAGTGGTTGAGAGAATAACTAACTAGAATACAAGATACTACTCACTTCAAAGCAGGTTGGCAGTACAAAAGTGAGCTATAAATGGCGTTGCTATGAAAAAATGATTTTGATGCGCAGATATATTGGCTACTTGCTGTCAGGATGCTCTTCTCCATCTCTTAATAGAGCACAGATTTAGGCTTGCAGTGACATGCCCGCTATTACAGTAAGATCAGTGTTAATGATGAAGAGGACAAATGCTCTTCAAACCCCAAAAGATGAGACTTTTTGTCTTAGCAATGATCCCAGTGCAAAAACAAAATCCGACTTATTGCAAAACTACACGTTCCTGCGTACTTTGCCAGCTATCAACTTGCAATCTATCAGGGGTTGTTCCTGCTTTCTTCCTTAGTAGCAAGGACAGACGCCTTTGGCTCCCGGCGCTGCTCGCTAATTGGCTAATAACATAAAAGGACTTTTAAAAGACATATCTGCGGTCAATGTGATGTCACTGACCACTGGAAATATCTCTGACCACAGTCTATACAAGGCAAGCCACAGCACTAATGTGGTGACACAGTATTGGATCCCTTCTGACGTAAATTTCTGTTAGCTACTTTCACTTATTGTCAGGAGCCGTGGCGGCCGCGATCACCGCCGCGATTCCCCACCCTTGTCTCTTGCGTCTCAGCCATCGCTACGACAATCGGGACATCACTTCTGGTCTCCGTGGCCCGGATGCCTAGACAACAACCGGGACGCCTGCACCTACCTGCGAGTTTGAGGTCTCCTATGTGACCCTCCTAGGATGTATTATTTCGTCATTCGGTTTCTCCATGGACCCCAGTAAAGTCCAAGCAATCCAGGACTGGGTTCTCCCTACTAACCTCAAGGCAATTCAAAGGTTCCTTGGCTTCGCCAATTACTATCGGAGGTTTATACGCTCATTCTCTTCCCTGGTGGCTCCTATCACTGCTCTCAACCGGAAGGGTGCAAAAACGGGTAATTGGTCTCCGGAGGCATTGGCGAGCTTTTCTGCCCTTAAAGCCGCTTTCACGCCTGCACCCGCTCTTAGGCACCCAGACCCAGAACTCTCGTCTATTGTGAAAGTGGACGCTTCAGATGTAGGAGAAGGCACCATTCTCTCTCAAAGAGATCCACATAGCAAAAAATTGCATCCTTGTGCATATCTGTCCTGGAAATTCTCGCCTGCTGAAATTAACTATGATGTTGGAAATCGCTAATTGTTGGCCATCAAGTGGGCTCTCGAAAAGCAGTGGCATTGGTTGGAAGGTGCAACCCATGTCATAACAATCTTCACTGACCACAAGAACTCTAAATCCCTGGCAGGCCCGCTGGGCTTTGTTTTTCACCCGGTTCAACTTCCTCATCACTTACCGTCCAGGATCAAAGAATACCAAAGCTGACTCTCTGTCTCGGAGCTTTATGGCATGCCATCCTCAGCCTCCTGACCCGCAACCTATTATTCCCTCGACCTCCATTCATATTGGTCTAACCCATCTTGGGGCCGCTCTCCGCCAATTCCAGAAGATTGCTCCAGCTCAGACACCCATAAATAAATTGTTTGTCCCGGTTCATCTGAGAAAGGCTGTTCTCATTGAATGCCACGACAACCGCTGAGTGAGTAGTTCCCACCTTTCGCAAGAAGAGCTAGAAAGGAGGTTTAACCTATGCCTCTACTGCACTAAGCCCGGTCACATTCTAGCGAATACCATGTTCAAATACATCTCAGAGAATCTCAAACATGGCTTCATTCACAAGTCTTCCTATCCAGCTGGAGCAGGTTTCTTCTCCATTAAAAAAGTGACAGTTTTCTAAGACTTTGCATGGTTTACCATAGGCTTAATCCTATAGCTTAAAAGAATCCCTACCCCTTGCTTTTTATCCCCGAACGTTTTGACCATATTTGCGTGGCTAAGATCTTTACCAAGTTAGATCTATGTGGCACTTATAACCTCATCGTAATCCACCATTTGGTAATTCTACTTGGTCTCAGTAACAGCCTGGTAGTCTTCCAGGGGTTTGTGAACAAGATTTTCTGGGACTTCTTATACCACTCACTGGTCGTATACTTGACAGCATTCTAATTTTCTCTAAAATTTTGGATTCACACTGTGACAAGGTCAGGAAGGTATCATATTGTCTCTATTGTAAATTGGAAAAATGCCTCTTTCAACAAGAAAAGGTTCCGTTTCTCAGATACCTTGTGTCTGGCCAGGGTCTGCAACTGGATCCGGAAATGGTGGATGTCCTCAATTGACTACCAGAAATACTTCTGGGCTGCCGATCTATGACAAGCGCTGACACTGATCCATTGCCAGAGTACTGGATCAATTCTGGGGTCTATTCCTGCTTCCTGTTAGTTACTTTCAGCCCTGGTTTCTTTTTATATTGGATTTTCTGTTGCTGACCTTGCTTGTTCCTGACCAATTATATGATGCACGTGGTTCCGTTTGGATCTCCTGGATTGAACACGGCTACTCTGACAATTTTTCTGCCACAAATTCTGGTTCCATTTGGATCTCATGGTTTGAGGATGGTTACCACAACTACCTTTTTGCTTCAAATATAGACTTCATTTGGATCTCCTGGTTCTGACCCTGCTTGTTCACTACACTCTCCGATTCCAGCTACCTCGCTAGCGACTGGCTCTGAGGGCCACTACCTGCAATTATCATACAGCTTACACCAAACCTGTGTTAGACTCCCTGCCTCTTTGTCCTGTAGTGTCAAATACTAGCAGGTATTCGCCCATTCTCCCCAGTGTGATTGTGGCACTAATGGCTGGCAAACCATGCTGGGGATTGTAGTTTCGCAACATCTGGAGAATCAAAGGTTGTCTAGGCCTGGCATATTATTTTACTTTAAAGGAGTGCACTTCAGCAAATTATGCATTTAAGATGAGTATGTACATGCATCATTAATCCATTCATGTGCAACCCTATGTGTGCTTACAGACTAAAACACTCCTAGACCTGACCAACTGGTTTCTCACTTAAACAAATTTATTCACCTTCATTATGTATAACAATTATATCCATTAACTTAATCAAACCAATAACTGGTGTCAAATAGACTGACAACAGCATAAAAAACATTAATTACCTTCATTAAAGTTCACCTGAAAGAATACCAAATGGTTTGCATATAGAAATTATTTTTTATAAGTAAACAGTCCTTTACCCACAACGTCAGCCTAGATATTTTTATCAGCAAAGGTAATATGTTATTTTGTCAGTATTTGTAAAGAAAAGTGTGTCAAGTACTAAGGAGAGTCATCAACATTTAGCTCAACCAAGTAAATCATTATTGCCAACATGACCCTTTATCCCAGAATGCATTGCTCTGTTCATCCATGAATTAATCTGGTTGGCTTTAAATAATTAATGTTAAAAGTTTTTATTTGTGATTTATTTAACATCAATAATTTTTCAGCAATACATCATACTTTGATTATGAAGCAACAGGATTACTAAACACTATAGAATATGTTCTCTTGTTATAAAGTGAACCTGTCCTATGCCCAGAGACACTGTTTTGTTTCTTTTCTTTTTTCAATTGCCCACCTTTCCTCCTGATGTCAGCACCTTTGGTGTCATTGCATACCACCCCTGGATGACAAGGGAATTTGCATGTTCTTTATGTAGTAGAGACTTCCTAACATGAGCGGAAGAAGATACACAATGCTCAAGCAGTTAAACTAGAAAAAGAATCAGTAGAAAAGCGCTGACAGGCAATGGGGCAATAAAAAAAAAAAAGAGCCCTTCACTATTGCTTAAAATGGCCTTTGGTGTCCGTCAAGGTGGCAGTTTCATGGAGATATGTTAGCAATGCCCATAATCCTGAGCAAAAAAAGAGATCTTACACGCATGGCCCTCCATAGCTCTCCCACGTACTAAGCAGTTGGACACCCTTGAAATGCTTCCCTTTGTTGAAGGCCTGTTCTGTTAAACTGTCTAATCTATGTTATTTGTGTTACTTGTACCCCACTGGAAATACCTTTTGCATTACCATGGCTGTTTGGTTGTTTGATTTATATGTTCTTTTCAAATTTTTATAAATAAAGAGAATTCAAAAAAAGAGACCTTAATGACTTTGCAAGAGGGGTGACTGTAAGGGCACACTTAGCAGGCACTTCAGTTACAAAGAAAGTTAAATTTGCTAATGTTTCACAAATAACATTGTTTAACATGTGGTCAGCATGAAAATCGGAGTGAAAAACATCACCACCAAATTCCAGAACAACACCTGAGATAGTACTTGAGGTACTCTCTTGTGGAAGAATGGAGCTGCATCCGTACTGCACATTCCAAACATTGATAGACTGAATACACCAATAGGTACTGGGCATATGTGGTGTACCAACGCAATATTAGGTGACTTTAAATTGGTAGGAATTGTTAGTTTATTTGGTCAAAAACTCAAGTCCTAAATTATTTCAACATCATAAGCAAAGTGAAAGATTGCAAGGGTTTTAAGACAAATATTTAATAATCAATTTTCTAATAATCATGAATTCCTACAGCTAGGCAATAAATATACTTAACAGAGAGTACGTTTCTGATATTAGTCAACAAATCCGAGTATATTTACACTATTAGCTCTGTATTGCCACCTGATAACTGCATGAGTAGTGAAAATCTACAACATAAATATAACAAAACAAAACAAAACAAAACAAAACGGAACATACAACTATTTATACAGGGTATATTTTTCTTATTTGTTGCCAATTCTTGCATTCATACAATCTATAATTTGGACATTTCAAAACATGACATTTTTTAAATGTGTGGATTACATGCAACAATTTCCTGACTGAAGTGACATGTTTTGCTTGGCACGTTTTTTTCATATAACTTGTAAGAAAAATAAATACATAACTAAATGAATGAATGAATACATGTAGTTCACAGAGTTTCCATACAAACTACTGAATACAGTGGTTTGTTCTGCACAGTAGGTATTATTTGCCACATAATAGCCGTGTTTTAGTACAAGTAGTAAGTGAGGATGTACTTACCGGCAAAGCTCACAGTCTGTACTTGAACTCTCTCTTACACTGAATGGGCAGGAACAGCTGCTGCATCAGGTGCCGCTCCCCCTGTCCAATCACAGGGGGACACTCCCGAGGCGGACCTAATTGGGAACGGCAACAGTGCGGCCTAGCTGCTCGTGGCCGGGTGGAGCCGGGACCTTGCGTTAGTGACATGGTCCATGCAACAAAACCATCACAGAGTCGGGTTGACTTTCTCGGAGATCATTCTTTTCCTTATGAAGACCTTGTTATGCGGGTGTCTGAATTAAGATTTTTCTTTTTAAACCATGTAGCGTTTATTTATTTTATTCATGCATGTTTTAGATCCATAGTTTTCTATGACCATCTTTCTCATACCTGCCAAGTGCTTCTGTCGGACCAACATCTCCCCCTTTTTTTCTTCTCTTTTCTAACCTGTTTCTCGTTTGGGCTAAATATGATAAACGTTAACTACTAACTGTTAAATAGTATCAACACTGGGTACATATGTTGGTAGCTTGTAGTGCTCGTGACAGTAGCTGTGTTTAGTAAATTGTGCTTGATGGTAATTGTTATAATGCACAGCTACCTAAGAACACAAGTAAAACTACAAGCGACAGCATCACCATGGCTGTCAAGCACCAGCATGTTCTGGTATCCAGAGCCTGCTGGTATCGGTAGTACAAAAATACACTGAAATAAACACACTGACAAAGCCCTTGCAGAGCCACAACACAAATAACACATTGGGCTAGATTTACTAAGCTGCGGGTTTGAAAAAGTGGGGATGTTGCCTATAGCAACCAATCAGATTCTAGCTGTCATTTTGTAGAAGGTACTAAATAAATGAAAGCTAGAATGTGATTGGTTGCTATAGGCAACATCCCCACTTTTTCAAACCCGCAGCTTAGTAAATCTAGCCCATTAAGTCCTCTGTCAGCTTCTATTAAATACAGAGTGGCTTCGGTCTGATCGGTCAGAACGTGGGAAAGCCGCTCTGTATTGGTTAGGCTAGGTTCACACTGAAGCGTTTTCGTTCAATAATAGGGCAAATCAGCCGACATACGACCTTTCGGACAGAAGTCTGGTTAGTGTGTATAGTGACACAATAGTCGAAAGTCATTCCAAAGTGTCGATTGTCAGCTCATTTGGTTGGTCGTCCAGTTTTACATTTTCTGACTAATACACCTAACGATCATGTAGTGTGTATAAGTTTCCGATTGATCCACGAGCAACTGCCGATAGTTCCTCGAGCTATGACTCTTTTGGGGGTGTGTGTATGATCTGATGCCTGTGTCAGTCCCACGTGGTGTGGTGTCCGCACGTCACTCGTTTTGTAATTAGGTGCTTTTAGCGGTAAAGCAATAGCAGGTGTCTATTGCAATAATGTTTCATTTATATGTGTATTGCTTATGTCTGCCTCCTTAATTATAGCTATGTGTCACTTTATTGTACACTCAATACACATTAAAAAAGGCAAAATATTTGTATTACATTTGTCTGCCTGCATAATATTATACATTTTTGTATATAACACGTTTTTATGTTTCCTATAGATGTGTATGGATGTGTATTTTATATATGTTTGGTTGCATATTCGTACACCTGTGTTATACAGGGCCGGATTAAGGGAATGGAGGCCCCTGGGCTAAGGGGCCCTCCATTCCCCGCGAGGCCCCCAATGTGAGCCGTCCGCCGCCCCCCACCCCCCGCGAGGACCCCCCCAAGCACTTACCTGTCAGTGCAGTCCTCCGTCCCGGCGCGCTGTAAGCTCCTTACTGAGGAGATCTCGCGAGAGTTCATGAACTCTCGCGAGATATCCTCAGTAAGCAGACTACAGCGCGCCGGGACGGAGGACTGCACTGACAGTACTCAGCAGCATCGATCGGGCCGGGGGCGCCCCCGCCCCCGACCGATCAATAATGCTGCTGAGGAGTTTGAAGGGCCCCCTGGATGCCCGAGGCCCCTGGGCTATAGCCCAGTTAGACCTCGGGTTAATCCGGCCCTGGTGTTATACCACTTTCATACTGCCGCCCTGGCAATATCCCGGGTTTTTCAAGCTGGGTTTTTGCCGGGGGTCGGAGCGTCCCAGCTCAGAAACACAATTCATACTGCACCTCGGACCCAGGAATTTCCCGGGTTGACCCCATTCATACTGCACAAGTCTGTGCCCTGGCAATTTGTGGGAGTCATCACCAGAGCAGTTTTCATTGGCTGAAAAATGAAGACTGGATGCTGCTCCAGTGTTTAAATCCTGGCAGAAAAACCTGAACTTTGCTTCCTTTCACACAACTAGTATTTCCCAGACTTTGTACCTCTGTAATGTGGGATATCAGCTACATCAGACACCCAAATAAATACACAGCACTGCACTTTAATCAGGACAAGTAACCTTTAAAGGCAAATATACTCTATCTATTAGCATGATTTATATATATAAAAAAGTACAATAGTGATGGTATGCCTTCTCTATATATCTCCAATCATGTATACCCAATGGTATATTTATGTAGGTAATAGCCATTAATATAATTTCTGTCAACTGCCCTTCTTTTCATATACATTCTTTGTATTCTCCTGCTTTAAATCCTCCAGAGACAGGCAGACAGCCAATCATCTTGTTTTCTTTGCAACCCGGGTTGAAAAACCCGGGTTGCACCATTCATAGTGCAGGCAACCCGGGTCCGACCCGGGAATTACCCCTCGATAAATCCCGGGTTAAAGACCCGGGTTTTTAGACCTGGGATTTTTGACTTGTACCATTCATACTGCACCAAGACCCGGGTCGTTTGAGCTCGCCCTGGCAAAAACCCGGGATTTTGGTGCAGTATGAATGGGGTATTAATGGTACTGCATCTTGCACCTGTGTTCTGTAACTCTTTACATGTACATTCAACATGTTTAATAATAAAACCTTAATTTACTTGTTAATGCATATATTTGTAAAATACACAGAATAAACCATACATCATACCTCCCAAGTGTCCCGATTTTAGTGGACTGTCCCGCTCTCCCGCCCGACTTACAATTTGTCCCAGTATCAAAGTGCCACGCTCTGTTTCCATAGCAGTCAGTTTCCCTGTGGTCTAGGAGAAAGTGGGGCAGAACATCTGTCCAAAATGCGCTACTGTTCATGCTTGAACGCAAAAAACAGGAAGTTCTTGTTCGGTGATTGGGCTCAACGGGTCAGCGTGGCTTATTTGTCCCTCTTTTGAGACTCCAAATGTTGGAAGGTATGACACATTGTAAATCCAAGCAATTTGTTTTTGAATTCTGCTGCAAAAATTAACAGTTGAAAAATAAGAAGTTTCAACATATTTATATTAGTACTATAACATTGGACATTTTAATGGTTAAATTAGCTAGTGCTTTGTGGCATAACCTTCTGATAAAATTATTTCTCCTTCTTTCCCTTTGGGTCTGTACTTGTAGTCTTCTTGCCACAGCGAGCAGAAAAAGAGCCGTTGCTTGTTGTTCTTCAAAAGAATCCATATTAATAAAAAAAAATATGTCCGGTTGCGAATGAACGTACTCTGTATACGTGCTAACGAATGTATCAAGAAAACGTGTTGCCTTTGCTTTTTTATGAGAATTGGGGTGGGTACTATTGAACATGCTCTGCCCATTATTTAAATTTCTTGGGGATATTGTTACATGGACCTCATAAATCGTTTCAGCGTGTACAAAATTCTAATCTTTGCTTATGACAATATGACTGTGAAAAGTCGCTGGCTGGGTGGTTGTTTTTTTGTTAATCATCTAAAACGTGACTAGTGTGTACGCATTAATTGTCCGAGCGATCATAACTTCGGTCGAAGGTAAAGTCGTTGTAGATAATCCATCAGTCAGAAAATACTTCAGTGTGTATCTAGCCTTAGTAGTAGTGAGATTACCGCAGTGAGCTACAGTGATCCATGCTGTGAAGGATCCCCATGAAACCAATCACTGGATAGAATTTAGTAAAAAAAAAAGAGAAAACGCAGTATCAGAGGTTTACATGTTTACATGTTTTTCATAGCAAAGTATTGCTATTAGATTAATGGTAACAAAGCTATAATCCCTTACAAATTAAAGAAGGGCTGCACAAACATTTTTCAAAGTGTACCATCTACTACTGTATAACTCATACCTCTCTTCCAACTGTTATTGCTAGGGTTGGAATTCAATTGAATTCAGAGCATGTGAGCAAAAATCAGCATTGAAATTACTGTAGTAACGGTAATAATGCACACTATTACCGTAGTCACACGGTCAATTGAACCCTTCCCCAGTGTCAGTAAAGCAGTGGAGAAAAGTGTAAATAAGGCTTAAAAGGATCCCCTCAGCCAGTGGAGGTACTTATTCATAACTGACATTGCTTGTGACAATATATAGCTAGTGAAATTGGTATTACTTCTGCCGTAAAGACTTATGGTACTTAACAGAAAGTTAACAAATGAAATGCTTAATAATTATATAATACAAGGGATCTGACTTTTAAGGACTTTGGGATATCCAAGTTGTTACATCCCAATTGCAGTTTAAGTAAGCCCTTCCTCTTCATGTACATATAATATACCTATGCAAATTGTTACGTGGATTTAAGAACAGGAGGAAAATCTCTGTACTATATGGATGACATTGGCAACCACATTGTAATCTTAAATAATACGTTTGCAGTTAACTAATATCTATTGGCATGCAACTTCACACTAAAGGGGACTAGTTAAGTTGATCATACCATAAATGACTGCTTATTAATGCCTGGACAAACAATGTATTGAAGTGCCCCACCGGCAAACGGCCGCTACAGTTCATAATAATGTTGTTTGTCACTATATTGAATTCAGATTTTAAATGGTAGGCCTAATTCATTAAGGAACGTAAATGCAGATATGTGCCATAAGTTTGCTTAAAATTGCACTGCGCATGCTCAGAAAACGACTATACGCCAGTAAATGCACGTATTAACAGCCTACAATTTCAATGGAATGGCGGGGGGAGGGGTGTGTATATGTAGTCAATATATATAGTAAGGACGTGCCAAGGTCGAGAGCATGCACAACTGTTAGATTCAAGCTCTGGCCATCTCTCATGTACTTGATTTTCAGCTATATCACTTTCACCAGCTACATGACTGGTATAGGTGCCGAATGATAGTGATGACTATCAGGGGCTGGCTGGCAAATGTTAGCCCGGGTGCCGAACTCGGCTTAGCAGCCTATTAGGAACATTTTAAAGGGAAAAATATGCAGGTGACCCAGCACAAAAAAGCGCACTATGGGACCGGCCCGGGGGGTCAAGCCAGCCCTTGATGACAGTCATGTATGCATGCTAGAACATGTATTTGCACGTATTCAATTAGAAACGTTTCTTGAGAACTTCCTGTTGAATATAAACATACTTGCTCGCATTATCCATCCGTTTAAAAAAAAAAATGCAAATTGTGTTCACTTTGCGTTCCTTAATGAATAAGGCCAAGTGTGTATGGATGGTTGATACAGATGTAAAATTTTTGCTTTCATTGCTTTGCATATATGCAAGTTGTATTGAAAGCATCTGTTGATATAGTTACAGTAGTGTCTAGAATGTTGTTACTCACAAAATAATTATTGTATTGCTCTTGTATGACTTCTGTATGCCATTTAGAAATTCATTAAGAATTTGTGTATGCAGCTACAATATAGATCCACAATAAGCCTTTTAGATCAGTGTTAGTACATACATCTAATACTGTTTGAGGGTCTAAACCTTCAGTAGAAGTTGCAAAATAGGGCTCAACCTGTCATTTACTGAGATTTTTTTAATAGGCTATTACTATATTCATAAATGTATGGCATAATGGTTTATTATTTGCTGATGCTTATGTTCTTAATTTGCAAACATTGATTTTAGCACTTCAGTTATTCAAAATAAATAGTTCATTAACTTACCTTTAAAACCCCAAGGAGTGTGTGTCTGTCTTGGAAATATGTAGAGAACTTTTGTTGGGTAGGTTAACCTCTGGTGGTATATTTACTAATCTGCGGGTTTCAAAAAATGTAGATGTTACCTTTAGCAACCAATTAGATTCTAGTTATCATTTATTTTGTACGTTCTACAAAATGACAGCTAGAATCTGATTAGTTGCTATTTCCCCTTTTCAAACCCGCAGTTTAGTAAATATACCCAGTGGTGTTCAACCCTCACAACACTATCCTGGTTACTCATCCAATATTTAGCTAAAAGCACTAGATACCTGCTGACTTCCTTCTGAAAAGGTAATCTTTCTGAAGTGGTGTTACATGCAGAAAGTGGTGATATGTATTTAAAGTAGAATTTTTAGATACAATTTGCCGCCTACACATTTAATCTTGGTAATATTTAATAATGACCAAAATTGATTCATTTAATATTAAGGTTTGTATAAATATATAGTTTAACTATATACAAAATTATATCAATAGGTTTATTTTACACATATTTCTATAAATAATAAAATATGACTATCTTCTTGTATTTTTTATTTAACTTTTTTATTTGTATAACTATTCATGTGAAACAATTAAAATGTGCTGCACAACTGCCACATTCCAGATTTTGCTGAATATCAGAGTTGTTGTATGTCTGTTGCTGAGCAACCTTACTCACCCTGCTTCCTGAGCTGATAAGGAGGATTCCACATAGCAGCTGATTACCAGCTCTTGCTAGACTACTCACTGCTCAATACTTAACAGCTGAGCAGCCAGCACTCTCTGCTCACATGCTTTCTATCAGCAACTGATCAGCCACACTTGCTGCTCACATACTTTCTACCCAGCAGCTGATCGGCCAGGACCTGCAGAAATACACTATTGCCATTATTGCCTTGTTGTGGTGTTTTGTTTACGTAGACTGTTTCCTACATCTTTATCCTGAGATTTGATTATCTTCTGCTGCTGGATTTCTGTTTTTGACCTTGGCCTTGTTTACTTGACCTTGCTGTTGGACCTCTGCCTGCCCTTGAACTGTTGGCATGTTTACTGACTTTGTGTACCTCTCCTGTCCTCTGACCCAGCTTGCCAATTGACCATTATGTTCAGTGTCCTGTTCATGTTGTTTTACCTGCGTCCTGCTCCATAGTTACGTTTCTCCAGGACTCTACCTCACTCTCAACTAATAACTATACTTTATCAGGATCAAGTCCAGGGGGTATCTGAGTACCAGTGAACAATGTAGTTTTAGGAAAGGTGGCTGCAAATGGTGAACAACATCCCGCACCATAGGTTCTGTATAGAAGTTTGTTGTCAACATAGAGAGCTTGCAGTTATTTATAAGGGATAAATCATAACTGCAGTGTAAATATGTTATATCAAATGAATCCATTGATAAGTTAAGTTTAAGCGTAAGATGTGAAGACAGAGAGTCTGTTGGAAATGTATTTGATTTTGCACATCCCAGTGTGAGAAGATAACCATGTCACCTGTAGCAGCTTCAAAAAGCTAGTGCTGTTAAGTCTTGGACTCCTGAATAGACGTTGTGGGGCCGGTCACAGCTGGACATCCTTGCAGCCCAAGGCAGCATTGTGCAGTCTTATGCAGGTAGATAGAAATATGCGCTTAAAAGGAAATTCCTTCATAGTTCATATTTTGGGGAATCTGTGTGTTGCTGCATACTGAGGAGCAGAAATCACACCAGGTTTGTGAATGACAGGTACGGGAACAGCTAAAATCACATATCTTTGGAAAAGGTATGTCACATTGTCAAAAGGTCATCATGTTTGTTATCAAAAGAGTCATAGGGGATTTATTAATGATAAAATTGGATTGATGTAACGCTGTACAGAAAAAATAGATCACATAGTAGAATTGGTTAGTAAATCAGGCAACATGCAAATGGTGATGGAAAAAGTGTCACAGGTTACAACCCCCGATTAGCATTAAATGCTGCCCCTGTGAAGACCATCCCATTTCATATTGCTTAAAAACCTGTGTTTTGAAGGGACAAAGGGTCAGCTTCTTGGGGATCAATCTAAGTGAAGGACTGTCCATCTTTTCTGCCTGCCCCAGGCATACAGATTATCATGTGTAAGTGATGCTCTGTACTTTCATCCCATTTGTTGTTATAACTGTTTGCAATTTTTTACTTGCATGTCAAATCTTTTATCTAACTTTTTTTTAATTCTCTGTATGCATTGTACTTTTTGTGTATTAAATCTAAAATGTAATAGTTCTGTCCTCATTGCTCTAAACAAATTCATTGCCTGTTTAGAAGAGAAAGATTGCTTGGCTGGATTAACGCTTTAGAAACCAGTGTGTGAAGGGTTAACTGTCTAGCTACCAGTGCACAGAGTGTGCACAATTGGGTGATTAAGTCATAGGTTTGCTACGGGCCTTATATGTAGCTGGTGGCAATTGTCTGAGAGGTGTGAAGCGTGCGTCTGTGTTGGGAAAAGGGATCAGCGAAATCTGTAGCCTTAGAGAGAGGCGAGTGTGAGATTTGTGTTGGAATCCTGTGTGTTCCCTTACAGTAAGCTTCCAAGTCACAAGTGCGCAGAGGGCAGTTTGTGATAGATAAAGGGGTTCATTAGCGGTTTCCTGACAAAATATAGATGATATATTGTATGACTGTTGGAATGGCCTAGTGGTTAGCACTTTTGCCTCACAGCACTGGGGTCATGAGTTTTATTCCCGACTATGGCCTTATCTGTGTGGAGTTTGTATGTTCTCCCTGTGTTTGCGTGGGTTTCCCTTCGGGTGGTCCAGTTTCCTCCCACACTCCAAAAACATACTGGTAGGTTAATTGGCTGCTATCTAAATTGACCCTAGTCTCTCCCTCTCTGTCTGTCTCCCTCTCTGTCTGTCTCCCTCTCTGTCTGTCTCCCTCTCTGTCTGTCTCCCTCTCTGTCTGTCTCCCTCTCTGTCTGTCTCCCTCTCTGTCTGTGTGTGAGTGTATGTGTGTCTATATTAGGGAATTTAGACTGTAATATCCAATGGTGCAGGGACTGATGTGAATGAGTTCTCTGTACAGCGCTGTGGAATTAGTGGCGCTATATAAATGATGATGATGAATATATGATAGATATCTAATCTGGGAGTAGCTAGAGGGACTTATCTCTGACAGAGTTATTGGTTGCTGACTGTGGGGTTAATAACAGGAGTCCATTTAATCATTTAGGGCCTGATTCATTAAGGAACTTAAATTAAGAAGTTTCTTATTTAAGTCTCCTGGGCAAAACCATGTTACAATGCAAGGGGTGAAAATTCGTTTTCTGTTGTGCACATAAGTTAAATACTGACTGTTTTTTCATGTACCACACAAATGCTTGATAGCTTATTTGCACACTGAAATTTTAAGTTGATATTTGTGTGCTACATGAAAAGTCAGTATTTAACTTATGTGCAAAACAGAAAACTAATTTTCACCCCTTGCATTGTTACATGGTTTTGTCCAGGAGACTTAAATAAGAAACTTCTTAATTTAAGTTCCTTAATGAATCAGGCCCTTAATGTCCAGATCTCCTCCACCCTGGCTTCATTAAACTCAGGTTTATGGGTTTGTTTGTTTTTTCATTTTTTTTTTTTTTTAAATGGGCTAACTATATTATTCCTACACTTTTTATATATTTAATTCAAGACAGTGCAAATTAGTAAAAAAAAAATCATTTACTTTCAAGTGCCCATTCTAAGGGGAAGAGGGCACAGCTGAAAGAAGAGGAGCAAATGTGGCTCTGAGTGGAGATTAGGATAGTTGTGAGAGTGCATTAGTGTGAATAGTGTTTTCGAGGATAAGGTCACCTCTAAAAAAGAGATGGGTTTTCAAAGAGCATCTAGAAATTTGAAGGCTATAGGAAAGTCTGATTGAGCGTGGTAGGGAATTCCTTAAGTGGGGAGCAGCACGAGAGAAGTCTTGTAGGCGAGAGTTGAGTTTGTATATTTTCCCCATGTTTGTGTGGGTTTCCTCCCACATTCTGAAAAACATACTGGTAGGTTAATTGGCTATCAAAATTGACCCTAGTCTCTCTCTCTCTCTCTCTCTCTGTTTGTCTGTGTGTGTGTGTTTTAGGGAATTTAGACTGTAAGCTCCAATGAGGCAGGGAATGATGTGAATGAGTTATCTGTACAGCGCTGCGGAATCAGTATATAAATAAATGGTGATGATGATGATGATGAGTGAGAGATGGTTATCAGAGATGAGACAAGGTGCAGATCAGACATAGATCTAAGAGGGTGGGAGGGAGTGTATTTTGATATGAGATTTGAGATGTATGCAGGGGTAGCATTGTTGTTGAGGGCTTTGTAGGTAAGGGTGAGCAATTTGAATTTGATTCTAGAGAACACTGGGAGCCAGTGTACAAATTTGCAAAGTGGTGCAGCAGATGTGAAGCGGTGAGAGAGGAAGATTAGTCTTGCAGCAGCATTTAGGATGGATTGAAGTATGGATATATGGGTGTCAGGAATGCCAGATAGCAAGAGGTTGCAATAGTCAAGACGGGAGATGATGAGAGAATGGACAAGAGTTTTGGTAGCATGTTGAGTAAGAAAAGGGCGTATTCTGGCAATGTTTTTAAGGTAGAGTCGATGGGACTGGGAGAGAGTCTGGATATGAGGAATAAAGCAGAGAGCGGAGTCAAGTATGACACCAAGGCAGTGGGTCTGGGAGACTGAGGAAATTGTGGTGTTATTGACAGTGGGGGAGATTTGAAGGCAGGTGGTGACTCTGGCAGGAGGGACGATAATAAGCTCTGTTTTGGACATGTTGAGTTTTATGTAGTGTTGAGACATCCATGTGGAGATAGCAGAAGGACAGTTGGTTACACGAGATAGTACAGAAGGAGAGACGTCAAGGAGAACAGATATAGATTTGGGTGTTATCAGCGTAGAGGTGGTATTGGAGGCCGAATGAGTGAAATAGTGCCCCAAAAGAAGAGGCGTACAATGGAAAAAGTAAAGAGCCAAGAACAAAGCCTTGTGGAACCCCAACAGATAGTGGGAGTGGAGGTGAGGATGTGCCAGAGGTAGAAACACTAAAGGAGCGGTTCCATAGGTAGGAAGTGAACCAGAAAAGGACTGTGTCACGTAGGCTACTGGAGTGAAGGGTGTGTAGAAGAAGAAGAGGGTGATCACCAGTATTAAAAGCAGCAGAAATCTAGGAGAATGATTATGGAGAAATTATCATTAGATTTTGCAGTAAGTAGATCATTGGTCACTTTTGTGAGAGCAGTTTCAGTGGAATGTTGGGGACGGAAGCCTGATTGCAGGGAGTCGAGAATGGACTGAGAAGAGTGAAAGTGAGACAGGCGTTTGTACACTAATCGCTCAAGTAGTTTGGAGAGAAAGGGGAGGAGAAAAATAGGGCAGTAATTGGAGAGAGAGGTTGGATCGAGAGATGGTTTCTTTAGAATAGGTGAAATGAGCGCACGTTTAAAGGAGGATGGAAATGTGCCTTTGAAAAGAGACAGGTTGAAGATGTAAGTTAGAGGTGGGCATGCAGTGGAGGAGAGGAAGCGGAGTAGTTTGGAAAGAATAGGGTCAGGTGGACAGATTGTAGGGTGAGATGATAAGATGAGTGCAGAGACTTTGTCTTCAGTTACTGGAGAGAATGAATTAAGGGTGGATTGGGGAGTGTAGGTAAAGGTGGGCAGAGTGAGTGGAATTAGTGAAATTTGGTATGAGGAAAAATCTTGTTGAATGGCGTCAATTTTGTCTTTGAATTAGGTGGCAAAATCATGGGCAGTGAGGGAGGAAGGAAGAGGAGGTGCAGGTGGGCAGAGAAGTTAGTTGAAGGTGGCAAATAGGCGAAGTGAGTTAGAAGACTGGGTGGATATTAGATTTGAAGAATGTTTGGCAATTGAAAAGGCAGTGCTATAAGATGAAAAGATAAATTTATAGGGGAGGAAATCGGGATAGGAACGAGATATCCTTCAGTGACGCTCTGCAGTGCAGGAGAACTGTTGCAGGTAGTGGGTCTGTTTGTTGTGCCATGGCTGGGGTTTGGATCATCGGAGACTATATGTAGTAACAGGAGCTGCATTGTCTAGGGCTGAAGTGAGTGTTTTGTTATAGAAAGAGGCAGCCTGATTAGGACAGGACAATGCAGTCATTGGAGAAAATAGTTGTTTTAGTGAAAATGAGAAGTGGATTGGGTTAAGAGTACTTGGGTTTCATTGTGTACGTGTGTATTTGGGTTCATGGGGAAAGGACATGAGGTAAGGTGAGGCAGAAGGAAAAGAGGTTGTGATCGGAGAGTGGAAAGGCTCAATTGGAGAAATTAGAGATGGAGCAGTAGCGGGAGAAGACAAGGTCAAGGGAGTGCCCATCACAGTGGGTGGGAGATGATGTCCATTGGGAGAGACCAAAGGAGGGAGTAATTAAAAGAAGTTTAGTGGCAGAAGAGACAGTGGTATTATCAATGGGGATGTTGAAATCACTTAGTATGAGTGTAGGCAGGTCAAAGGATAGGAAATAAGTGAGCCAGGCCACAAAGTTGTCAAAGAATTGGGAAACTGGACATGGGGGGTGATAAATGACAGCAACACAAAGGTGGAGAAGATAAAATAGACGGATAGTGTGGATTTCAAAGGAAGAGAATGAGGGAGGGTTAAGAGGGTATGACTTGGAAGGTGCTGCTTGGAGAAAGTAGAATGCCTACTCCACCACCTTGTCTGTTTCCAGGTCTGGAAGTGTGGCTGAGGGAGAGTCCCCCATAGGAGAGAGCTGCAGGGGATGTATTGTCAGAGGAGGTGAGCCAAGTTTCTAGAATGACAAGGAGGTTGAGGAATTTAGAAAAGAATAGATCATGTATGGATGTAAGTTTGTTACAAACAGATCTGGCATTCCATAGTGCACAGGAGAGGTGAAGAGAGGGTAGTGAGATATGTGGATAAGGTTGGCAGACTAAGAAGGCCAGTGAGAGACTTACTAGGAAAAACAAGTGGGGGAGGTTAAGATCTTGCAGGGACTGGAAGAGATAGGATAGTATCGAGTGGAGATTGATTGCAGCAGCAGCCTTTGCCATTGCTGATCAGAAAAAGCACAATTACTTGAATTGAAGCCACAGACATGCCTGCAAATTAACAAGGAAAACATTGCAGACAGCTGTCGGACAAGACAGAGGAACCCATCCTGGCTTTTGATCGGGTCGGCTGAGATTCAGGAACCCAGCCAGGCACGAATGTTACACAGCAAGGGCTATGGGTCACATGTGAGCAGGACAAGGAGTACAGCTACAGGCAGAGCAAAAGGTCAGAGAGCAGCCAATAAGGAGCAAAACAACATGGACATCCCGGCTATCTTGTTAGAGGCAAAGGTAGAACAAACCCAGCAAATAGCAGAAAATATCACAGACCAGCAGCTCATGGTGAGTGAACTGTCCCTCCTTCCCCAACCTACTGCACAGGGTCAAGGGGCTGAAGATGACGAGGACTCAGGGAAAGAAGGCAGATTAATGGGGTAACAGCTTGAATGGGTACAAAAATACACCCTCGTCACAGCATTCATCTCAGACATATAAGGAAGTCCCAGCTAATATGATAGAAGGAGATGAAGCAGAAATCCAGCAAGCAACAGAAGGGATCACAGCTGTCTCCTCCCCCTACCTAATTCACGTGGACAAGGGGCAGATTATGCTGAGGAGCTGCAGACCAGATAAGGAAGACCCAGCTGAAATGATAGAAGCAGCTGAAGGAGAAACCAGCCATCAGCGCACATCGAATCAAGATAAGAGTTCGCATAGGGGGACTGATGGTGCCGTGTCCAGCACTGCAGCAGGAGACGAATAAAGCCAAGTCCATGCCATTCCCAGCGGGACTTCAGCAGCTCAAAGCTGCTCACCTGGGGCTACATCCAGCCCTGCCAGCAGGACATCAGCGCATGTCGCATCGAGATAAGAGCTCACAAAAGGGGAATGCCGGTCCCATGTCCAGCACCGCAGCAGGAGAAGAATAACGCTAAGTCCACGCCAATCCCAGTGGGACTCCAGCAGCTCAAACACACTCACCATCACATCCAGCCCAGTCAGCGGTACAACAGCAGCTGACATCAGGGCCAGCGTGGAAAAAAGACAAGACATCTGTCACCACTGCCAGCGCAGAGATGAGCGTCTCAGCAAGGACTGGTGAGTATTCTAATGATGATGCTAACATTAATAATATGTATATGGGTGATCACTGTAATGTACATGGAGTAGGGGACTGCTCAGGGTTAGATAGTTCTACTGAATCTGATGGTGATGCAGCGTACAAGGCTTTTAAGGAGCAGTGGTGTGTGCTGAGGAGGACAAGAAATTTGCATAGGTTAACAGGTCTTGGAGTGAATGCAGCTATAAATCAATTGGGGTAGGCTTCGAAAAATAAATAAATAAAAAAATCTATAGCTTTTGAGCAGGCTGGGGAAGGTAACCTTAGGCTGCAATCTGGGTGCAATTGCAGCTCATGTGCCAAAACAAACAAGGAGCACATTTATAGATTTATACTCCTGACAGAAGCGGGGCTAAAGGATAAAGAAAAAGTTAGTGAGAGAGGAGTGGGGCAGGCTGATAGATATAAAATGATGGATAATTGGCTAAGCGGGAAGCTTGTCTACACAGGATGTTACTTAGAGGCTTTGCCAGGGATGGCTATGAGTAAGGTAAATTACACAAATTTTATCCACTCAGTCTATAAGAAGTTCCAGGGGACAACCTGGAGGGAATACAACGAGGCCTTTCGGCTGAATTCGCAGGGTCCGAATCCAATTAAGTTTGGGTCAAGGAACATAGAGCTCAGGTTAAACGCCCAAGACAGTGTAGCTATGGAAAGAGGGGGTGAGTCAGCAAAGCCAAGGGTAGGGACCTAGTTTGCAAAGGCAGTAAAGACTCAAGTGTTAGGCATTCAACAAAGCTCAGTGTGCAATGCACAATGCAGGTTCAGGCATGCATGCACATTTTGAAAGCCTCTCCACAGAGAGTGCATAGGATGAAATTGGAGGCCATCCGGGCCGCTTCACCTGGCACAAGCATGCCTAGCAAAGGCAACTAGTCCAATAAGGCTGGACAGGATGCAGACGTGGCTGGACATGTATCCTAAGCGGTACGAAGTAGGATTACTTTGTGCGGGAAGGGTTTAAAATTCTTGTTGGGAGGTCAGTTCCTCAAATGATAGCGAGTAATGCGCAGACAACGGTGGTTATAGATAAAATTGCAGAGAGGCTAGGAAGGTCACTCTAAAACAAATGCAGTCAATGCTGGGGTTGCTGAACTTCGCTTGCCGAGTGATACCAATGGGCCACATATTTTAAGAGGGAGCTGGAGAGAGCTACAACAAGATTCACATTAGCAGGGAGATCATAATGGATCTGTTGGCATGGGATCATTTCATACACAAGTTTAATTGGGTGCATTTATGGCCGCAACAGAGCAGCCGAACTGTGAGATGCAGCTGTTCACAGAAGCAGCAGGGGCAATAGGGTTTTTGGAGCATATATGCAGGGGAAATAGTGCGCACAATCGTGGCCAGACGAGTGCATCGCTAGCGGTCTCACTAAGAACCTAGCTGCGCTGGAATTGTTTCCAATAGTGGTGGCGTTAGAAATTTGGGGGTAGAGGTTAGAGAACAGGCACATGAGATTCTGGTGCGACAACCTGGGGGTGGTGCAAGCCATTAACAATCAGTCAGCATCATCCTCCCCCGCCGCTTAGGTGGTTAGTTGCAAAGGCGGCCATCTGCCCATCTCCAGCTTCAACAGTTGGGCCTCTACGGGGGTGTGCCAAGGGAAAAGAGGGTGTGAGGGCACAAGATGCAGACTCCAGGGGGCGTGCTTGCGGTTCCCACATGGTGGGCAGAACACGCCCCAGAAAATCCAGGGGGTGTGCTTGCGGTGCCCACATGGTGGACAGAACACACCCCAGAAAATCCAGGGGGTGTGCTTGCGGTTCCCACATGGTGGGCAGAACACGCACCTCAAATGGTTGAGGAATTGGTAAAAGGAATAAGAACTTTGCAAACTGCTTTCCTTGCATTTGTTGTTGATTTTAAATAAAACTGTTATTTAAGCCAACACCAGCCTGTGCGTTTTATTTCAAAAAAAGGGTTTGTTTCTTCCTGCGGGATGAAAACAGGTAGGCATATCCTCCCTTATCATAATTGGGGAGGGAGGAATAGTATGATGGAGAAAGAAAAGTAGTTTGGAGAGAAGTATGGTGACAGTAAATAGGAGACACTGTAATTTGAGTAGGTGCATGATAGAGAGATGTGAATGAATGTGTATTAGTTAGCATAGGTAATGAGAGAGTAGAAAGGAACAATTGATCCAAATTGTGTGGGGCAATGGTAGAGGTGAATTATACTTTACCACCCCCTAGTTGGGGTTAATGGAGTAGGCAATTTCTGCCACTTTGACACAACGAGGTCCAGGAGGATGCTGACAGCTGAGTGCAGCAGGTCTAGCAGCCAAACAGGATGGTAACAGCGATCACAACTGAGCTCAGTGAGTAGCTGAACAGATGTTGAAACATCAATGACAGTTGAGCTCTGTGGGTCCCACAGCTGGAAAGAGATGGTAGTTAAAACAGCCTTGTTTTTTGGTATGAAGTCGATCCTCAGAGCTGCTGTGACGTTTCCAACAGTATTTAGAAATATCCAAAGCGTTATATTTGTGAGAATAAAGAAAAGTGGGAGCTTGGGCTAAGAGTTGTACCAGTGAACAGCTTACTCCAACTGCCGTCCGCATGCCATACGTTATTATACATTATAATAAAACATAATTTTATATATATAGGAAAGTCCACGGGACACCTCGCAGCGGAGATTCCAACTGTAATTGCAGCGCACTGTTCTCGTGCCACATTGCCGGCAATTGAATCTCCCCCATGTTACTTCATGAATAAATTTAGTTTCGAGTTTAAAACTTTGTCATTTTTTTTTAGCATTATTGAATTTATGTTTAAGGGTTTTGAGCGCCTCTTAATTTTTATTGTGTGTTTATCTTTGTATGGGGTTGCAGAGGCAGCCATTTCTCTTATACACTTACAATTGTGTTTAATTATCTGACCATTTCCAAACATGTAGGTATCTGTGGATTTATTTATTACACATATTTTGCTTGTTATATAATTATATACTGCGTGATCTGTGTTGTGTACTGTGTTCACTAATTATTTTCCATATTTCATATACCTATACATTTTCCAAACAGGTCCCAACATTCCAGGATCCAAACAAGAATCCAGTACCAGGCTATGAAAACTGCATTAACAGGTTGGTGAGAGCAACACCATTTTAATAAATAACGGGGGGGAATTCAATTGCTGCTGATGTGGCGCGCGGACACACAGTGCCTACAATTACGGTGTGTAGCAGCGACATTTATAAGAATTTATGATAAAATCTCCCCTGCACAGTGTCTCAAAGACGTTCCGGTGACACTTTGTGACTAATTGAATTCCCCCCATAATGTCATGTGTAAAGAGGCGCAGCCACAGCCCATGTTGGCCACACCCCCATCACTATGTGACCATGCCCCCTTCGACGGCGCACATCCCTTCTCCCACTGTGTGTGTGGGGGGGGAGGGGGGGCAGAAAGTTGCTGTACCCGGGCCCCAAATTCCTCTTGGTGGCCCTGCCTTGACCACTCCTGGCTTGGTAATCCAGACCTCTCTAAAGTTTTTGTCCTACCCAACACCTTTACCCTGTTTATCTGCTCCTGAGTATCTCACCCATTATGTGTATGAAAACTTACATTGTAGGGATGTTAGGGCAAATACAGGCAAACAGGTAATGTGGTATCAACCTCAAATCAAAAATCTAGTCTAAAACTTCCCTTGCAGAGGCTAGCCCTTAACCTGATCACCTAAACTGGACTGCATTAAGTCTCTTTGGAGGTTGTCCCATAATTCTTGACTGTACCACACATCTTATTGCATTACACTAACTACTCCTGCAGATGATCTTTTATTTGGTAACTTTACAGTAAAATGGGTGCTTTTTGCAGCCTGAGCTTTTTCTTCCTCTTGAATATTTTCTTTTTCTCCTTCAGGTGGAAGACCATGGATGAAGTCCAAGTTTCATGTTGAAGTTCCTCTTTTCCATCTGCAAGTGTCACCATTTGTTCTACCTCTAAGTCTCTCTGTCCTCTTAGCTGACGTCTACCTAGCTCCAAGATTTCTTGCAGCATTTTTTGTACTGTCAAAGTTTCTCTCTTCTATTAGGAAAACGTTTTCATTAATCTGACTTCATTATTTTTCTTCATTTGTTGACTTGCCCCTTACTGTATACTTTTGTTTGTTTATATTATTATTTTTCACTGATGTCATCATTGTTTTCACTGTTTCTAAGAGTTGCTACATTTCCATTTGCTTCAGCACTTGTATTATTCATTACATCACTAAACTTTTTAGTTTCTCATTCGTTTTAAACTTTGTTTTCCTTGCTTGCAATACTCACATCACTAACCCTTTTACTGCTGTCAGTATCTGAAAGATCTTCTGTACAGCTTCTTTCCTAAATGTTTTTAATCTCCTACAATAAACTATTATGACAAGAATTCACTTTCTCTTCATTACTAAGTGGAAGGTTATGAGGCAAGAGGATCGAGAGGACCAGGGGTTTCGTTCTTTTGTCCCTTATTATTTTTTCTCTCCTGCTTTCTCTTCATATTCGCACTTATATTTCCTCTCATCCTCCTCCTTCTTGTTACCTTTTATCTAAAAGTATTCATAGAAAACACCACTTTGCATCTTTAGAGACTCAGTATGCTTTTCTTTAAACTTTTTAACTCCTCAATGCCTTTTATTTAAGACATATAAATGTCGCTGATACACACCGGATGTTTAGCTTTTTCTTCTGGTTTCCTTTTTTAATTTTGCAACTTCTGCCTCTTCCACCTGGTTTTCTCTTATCATTTATCTTATTACATCATCAGTTACACATCAGTCAGTTATAAAGAGCAATCAGTTATGCATACTAGTCAGTTATACACACCGGTCAGTTATACATACAAATCAGTTATACACATCAGATTACTTATACCCATCAGTCAGTTACCTACCCTCCAATTATCCTATATACCAGTGGTTTCCAAACTTTTTTCAGTTCGCGGCACCCTTAGAGTCTCCAAAATTTTTTCAAGGCATCCCTCCAAAATAATTACCGAGCAGTCCTGTTTAATAAGTAGTTGAGTCAAAATAATGTAATAAGTATTTAGGTCAGGACAGAAATACTTAGTAAGGTGTTTGCAAAAATAATATGCATAAATCCAAGGGAAAAGAATATTTTTATATATTTTTTTCAATTATATTTCTGTCAAAGAATAATTTACAGCTAATATTAAGAGGATTAAGATCAAACAAAATAAAACATGTACAAAAATCATCACACTGTGCCCATTCACAATCACACTGTGCCCTCCTTCATCCACACACTCTGTTCCCTCCTTCATCCACTCACTCTGTGCCCTCCTTCATCCACACACTCTGTGCCCCCCTTCATCCACACACTCTGTGCCCTCCTTCATCCACACACTCTGTGCCCCCCTTCATCCACACACTCTGTGCCCCCCTTCATCCACACACTCTATGCCCCCCTTCATCCACACACTCTATGCCCCCCTTCATCCACACACTCCGTGCCCTCCTTCATCCACATACTCTGTGCCCTCCTTCATCCACATACTCTGTGCCCTCCTTTATCCACACACTGTGCCTCTCTTTATCCACACTCTGCCCCTCTTTATCCACACTCTGCCTCTCTTCATCCTTACTCTGCCCCTCATCATCCACACACTCTGCCCCTCATCATCCACACACTCTGCCTCTCTTCATCCACACTCTGCCCCTCTTCATCCTCACTCCCCTTTCTTTACTTACCATACTTGGCCTTCTTTCTTCTATCTTTTCTTCTCATGGGTGCCGCGGCGCTGTCACAGGAGTGCCGTCGAGGCCAGGAAATTTTTAAAAAAAATACTTACCAATCCGGCAGCACCAGGGACCCAGCATCCTCCTCTCTCCTGTCGCTTCTCACTGAATATGTCGGGCGTGATGAGGGAGGACGATGCTGGGTCCCGGGCGCCGCCGGATTGGTAAGTATTTTTTTTTTACATTTCCTGGCCTCGACGGCACCCCTGTGACAGCGCCGCGGCACCCCTGGGAGCACACACTTTGGGAACCGCCGCTATTTACCATTATGCTTTCCACTCACTCTTCAGCTTCCTACCTAACAATTTTGCCTTCTATGCACAACTTTTCTAACTATCTAACTACCATCTAACACATTATATCCCACATTTATTGCCATAAGTGGTTTGTCCTCTATTTTCCCTTCCTCCTGCTCCAGGCATTGCGCCTGATTCATTAAGGATAGAAAAGCAAAAAAAAAGGATTGACCTTGGTAAAACCATGTTGTATTGGAGGGGGAGGTACAGATAAAATGTGGGGACAGATGTATAGTTGGGGTAGGACATTTTCTAGATCAACTTTAAATTTCAGTGTAAAAATAAAGCTCATCATCATCATCATCAATTTTATTTTAAATGGTAATTTCTCCAGCCTTCAAAGCTATCAAGTATTTGTATGCTATATGAAAAAAAGCCAGTATTTTACTTATGTACCACTTGCATTGTAACATGGTTTTGTCTAGGAGAAAATCTATCTATACGTGCCTTCCGCCTACTGCTTTTCCCTTTCCCTCCAACATTTCCTATCCTCCATCACCTTGTTTGACTTACCCCTGGTATCCAATAGTACTACCTTCTTCCTTCTATCACAACTTGCCCACCTCGGGTACTCTCACTCCTACCCCTCCTATATCATTCCACCTTATCCCTTGTTCCATTTCCTCTTTGTCCCCCTTCCTCCCTGAGACCTTCACTATTTACCCTATTGGTTTCCACAACCTCCCGACCCCTGAACGCCGTAGACCCACAATTCCTGCCTCCACACATCTCCAACCCCTGTACCCTTAGCCCAATCCCTCCTTTCAAATCCCAGATTTTCTTCTGTAACAAGCTTGCTTCCATCCATGACTTTTTCCTCTCTTGCTCCTTCAACCTACTTGCTGATACGTTCGTGTGTAGCATCAGCGATAAAGATTCTCTGCTATGATCGCTGTGGTTCCAAATCACAAAATGTTTTATTAGCAAAGGTAAAGTTTGGCATACATATGCTTGTGCCCGTTGGCACCAACTCAAGCTTCAATCAGAATGCTCTGGTTTCCAAAGCCAGAGGTGAACAATTTATACACAGTACAGTTATAAAAAGCTGCGACATCACAAAAATACACAGTTACAGTATTAAGGTCTTTATTCCTAGGACAAAGTGTGAACACTACATAAATAACATCGGAAACGTTCTCCAGCAATGGTGAACAAATTACCACTTTATATTTTATATGAAACAATAGACAAACATTACATTTATTTCCATGTTGTTATGATAATAATTAGGTTGCATATAGATCGCATTGCAGCTGATCGTAGTGTACAAAAATTATTAATTTCCACCTTCGTCCAATTATTTAACTTTAACACTGCATCACTAAACCTGGATCCTACCTTCTGACACTGTCTCTGCTGCTGTTCTCTCCTTTGGTGGTCTATCGATACACACACTCCACATTCTGACATCAGCCAAAGTGATGGCATAGACATCCTTTTATCTCCTAACTGCACCTTCAGCATTGTGTCCCCTGTCCCTTCCCTCTCATTCTTTTCCTTTACGCCTCATAGCATACGTCTTTTCTCCCTTTTCCACCTCCATGTTACAGTTATCTACCACCCCTCTTGCCTCACCTCTCATTTCTGCCACAATTTTGCTGCCTGACTCTCCCATTTCCTTTCTTCCAACCTACCCACCCTCATCCTTGGGGACTTCAAAATCTCTCTTAATACCCCAAATAATCCTACCTCCAAACTCCTCTCCATCACTTCTGCCCATGATCACACCAAGTAGACCTCTTCTGCCACATACTGTGATGGGCATTCCCATGACCTCTGTGATATCTCCAACTTCTCTAATTCATTCCCCTCTTCTTCCACCTCTCCCTACTATCATCTCCCCCTCCTGCACCAAAAATCATACGGAAACTACGCAACCTGTGAGATCTTGACCCGACACTTCTCTGTCACCCTTAAACCACTCCTTTCTCCCACCTCTTCTTTGTCTTGCTCTAACACAGCAGTTGCCTATTACAACTCCACCATCTCCACAGCTCTAGATGAAACCAACCCTTCACCTCGGTAATTCTAAGCCCCCACCTTGGCACTCCAAGCTCACTCGATAGTTTCAGAGATTCTGCTGAGTTCTTCTGGAGAAAGTCCTGATACAGCACAGACTTTATCAATTTAAAATTCATCCCATCATTCTATTACATTGTGTCACATGCCGGGCATTTGGTTCCTATAACCGAATCCCGATACACTTACCTGCTCCCCACTGACCACCGCACTCCGTCCCGGCCAGCCGCCATCTTTCTTTTCGGGTCTGCGCATGTGCAGATCCGCAGTCCTCTGCTCTTCACCCATTGGCTACCCAATTTGGCTCCAGATTTAAAAGGCACTTCTCCCTGCAGCCCAGTGCCTGTTCTTCAAGTTACCTGCTAGGTACTAGACGTGGCTGCATTGCTTCTGCTGGTTGTTCTCCCTCTTGTGGATTGTATCCTGCTATACCTGTTATCCGCATAGCTGACACTTCATCGTGAACTTCGCCACTATCCCAGTGGTAATCTGTTGTCTGCTGAGCTGACACTTCTTCACTCCTGCTGTAACCTGCTGTCCACGGAGCTGACACTTCATCGTGTACTTCGCCACTATCCCAGTGGTAAACCGTTGTCCGCAGAGCTGACTTCATCGTGTTTTATCATCATCTATCTAATAGTAAGCTTGTCGCCTCTTTACATTCCCCTATAGGTCTCATGTGATACTTCCAGTAAGGGTTGTGACCTGCGTTGCAGACGCAGCTAAAACCAACCCACCTTGCAGCGGTCCCTGGTGAATACCTTCTGCCCAATAGACTCCGTGCCTTGCTGGAAGTAGTGCTAAATTAGGCAGATCCAGGATCCAAACCTACAGAATCATGATACACTGCCATCTCTCTTGCAAAACAGTCCAAAAAGCCCCGTCGCCTATTTTCCACTATCAACTTCCTACTCTGTATTAATTTTTACTGATTCTGATGTTTCTCTTGTCCCTTACATATCTATATTTTTTCAGGGTTGTTTTTTGATTGTGTATCGCTGAAGATTCTGCGGCGCCATATAAACATAATGATGATAATGATGATGATGAAGATCATTGGATATAGGGTATGTCCAAAGCTTTCTTGCCCACTGTGACTTTCAACACAAACACTGTTTTTCAGCCCAGGCATTTCCTCATTGCTGGGTCTTTTACTTATGTCACCAGGTTTGACAATTTGGTTATCTGGACAACTTGTGAATTCAAACAAAAAGTTGGATTTCTCCCTTTAGTAGTCACATACTGAGTAATTTTCTGGGCTTTTTGTGTAGTTTTGGGGGGACACATCTGTCACGTTATACTATGCTGTCCTCCCAGTTACCTCTTGCCAGGCTTTTCTGCTGCTGCTCTGCTCCTATGCTGCTTGGAGAGTATGAACATCAGGGCCATAACGAGGGTGGTACAGCCCAGAAAGGGGGCACCACGGCACCCTTTATTAAACTAGTCACAGCCCCAGGTACACATCTGGGGCTGAAGCAGAGTCAGCGCTGGCAGGTCGAGGTATGAGCAGGTGGGTGGCAAATGTTGCAGAGGCATTCTGCCCACTATTGCCACCATATAGACAAAATGCAGTAAGGAGTTCCTGTGCAGTACGGAATGCAGCCTCCCACTTAGTACTGATTGGCAAGGTGAATGGCTGGCTCAACAAGGTGCCCCTTCCCCGTGGTCAGCCCACCTGCTAGTCCAGTTAAGTAATACTCAGCATGTGTTTCTCTCCCTGTCTGCCTGTGAATCTTCCTCTCCATATCCTCTGTCTCCCCATCAGCCTGTGAATCTCTCTCTCCATCTCCTCTGTCTCCCTCTCAGCCTGTCAATCTCTTACTCTCTCTCTGTATCCTCTTTCTTCCCCTCAACATGAGTGTCCTCCCCTTTTGTCTCCCCCTCAGCCTGTGAATCTCTTTCCCCATCTCCTCAGTCTCCCCCTTCAACATATGACTGTCTTCCCCTCACCCTGTGTATCTCTGTCTCTCCCACCTTCCCTCCCTTTTGTCACCCCCTCAGCATGTGTGTCTCCCCTTCCCCTCTGTCTCCTCCTCAGCCAGTCAGTCTCTCCGTCCATCCTCGCTGGGTTAGGGGCAATTAATGTATTGGTAAGGGCTATTAATTTAATGGGGTAGTGATTATTATTTTTTATAGTAGTGGAGGTTACTAATTTATTGGTGGAGCTATTCATTTAATGGTGATATGGTCTAATAATTTAATGGAGATAAGGGCTATAAATTTATTGGTGACCATTCTTTTAATTGCGGGATGATTGTGGTGGTTGGGGCTGATAATTTAATATTCAAGAGTTTTGTGTGCTTTTAATTGAATGTGGGACAGAGTTGGGGTAGAAGAAAGCCTATTTGTGAAATGTGAGTACTATTAATTTAATGTCGGGGCTTGTAAGGGGGAAATATGCATTTTTTTTAAATAAAAATAAAGTGAATAATATCAATTTTATCTCACAAAGGAGACCTGATTATGAAACATGGGGGGCCTGATTTATTAAGAACCTTAGGCAAGAATTTGACTACATATTTCTTATGTTTTCTGGACAAAGCCATATTGCAGTGTAAGGGGTGTAAATTAGTTTATTATTTTGCACATAAGTTAAATACTACCAGTGTTATCATGTAGCACACAAATACTTAATAGCTTATTTGTACACTGAAATTTAAAGTTTATGTCTGTGTGCTATATGAAAAAACAGCCAGTATTTAACTTATGTGCAAAATAATAAACTAATTTACACCCCTTGCTATGCAACATGGTTTTGTCCAGAAAACTTACTCAAATTCTTGCCTAAGTTCCTTAATGAATTAGGCCCCAGGACTTTGATTTATGCCAGGACTGGTTAGAGGAGGGAGGCCTGGACTATTCACTAGTTGCTATGCTTTCCTTGTGGTGAATAATAACTATCAATCAAACAGGGCCCCAATCACAGTCTGGTCAAGCATTCCGAACCCAGTCCGGTCCAGCATTCAGATCCCAGTCTGGTTAAGCATTCTAGTTCCAGTTCAGTCCAGCATTTCTGTTTAACTCCGTTCCAGCAATCTGGTTCCTCCCTGGTCTTCACTGCTGGTCTATTTACCATCTGTACCAGTCCATTCACTTACATGCAAAGGATCATAATCAGACTACCCAGCTCTGTGTATGTAGTCACCAGCTTAGCTCCGGAGACACAACCCAGAGTAAGTACAGACAGATCCTCAGGTATGACACCCACGATACAGTCAATAAATGAGAAACATAGAAACATCTTTGTCAAAGGCTATGTTTAGGAGATGGACTCATGAGATTAAAACCTCAGTTTATCTATAAGAATACATCATCTTGGTCACAATCTATATTTCTATAACTATTTAGCATAGCCCATAACCATATATGGTGAGCATTGTGTTGAAAGTCTGAATATTAAATGAAATGAGTTACATGGTAATTGAGTTTTACACATAACCATGGCATCTGAATGGTAAGCAAGGGAGGTTAGGGTGTCAGGGTGTGCCTAAAATACTGAATCAATGTCACTCATTTAGTAACTTCTCACCACAGCACCCCCACACTGAACGGAGGCAACTAACATGCAGCAGCAATGGACGGAAGCTGCTTTCCTGTATCATGAATGTAATTTCAATTTTGCTTAATCCCTGGTCTTGACTCCAAGTATCCAAGCCTATCACACTCCTTTAACATGTCTCCCTATTACCATGTCATGTCAGGACCTCAATATCCTAAGAAACATTTACCAATTGTCATACTTTTCTGAAAATAGACCAAGTGGCAAGGCTACAGTGTTCTTAGCCTTTAGCAACTAATTTTCCATGAAAACCAGAAGTGCTTACTGGTATTCATTGTACCCACATTTTGCGCACCCTTCAGATATATTTATTTATAAGGACTTTATGGAACTACACTACTTGAGAGCAGAAAATATATTATAGACTAACAAAGCACACTAGTCGTGATTCAAAGAGGATATGATCAGACTAAGGTAGATTCCAATGATGCATCAGAGAAGCAAATGTAGAATAGTCAGAATTGGAGATAGTCACTAAAAAGCCAGGGAGCAAGAGCCAAAGTAGCAGCCAGCTAAAGAATATGCTGGATCAAAGAAACTGAGACATTACTCTGGCTGCATGCAAAATGTTTGAATTAGCCCAGTTATTGCAGTGAATCTCATCTGGAAGTGGGTTGAGTGGGGAATTCTACTGAGCAGACTTGTGGGCTTAGACAGACTTTCTCTTATAGTTGTGAGCATATACTGAAGGACAACAACTGTCAACATGTTCCCAGGATTCTGACATATACTGAGCGTGCTCGGGTACTTCCACATTTTCCCAGGATCCCGATACATAATTTGTCACACAAGGTTCTTCAGTCCATTGTCCTGGCCTATTACATTTTATTGCCAATCATTCATGTCTTTAAGGATTCAAGTGGACCTGTCACATGCTCACTGTGCTCCTGAAAAACATTCTGTGACATCATCAAGCAGTGAGCTTTCAGAACATTGGCTCTGAATAGTCACATTAGCTCAGCATCATAGGAAACTCTGCCCAGGCCCATTATTTACAAATAATTACTCCCATATTGCTGATTGCTTCTTAAATCTCTGCCCTCTCTCTTGATAAACAAACCTACATTAAGTCTCTAATTTCCACACATTCATCTCCTTTTTCTGTGCCCCTCTTCCTCCTTACCCCTTAACTTTATCCTTCACTTCACCAACAAAATTGACACTATCTGTCAAGACATCTCTTCCTGTCAGGCTCCACCCTCTTTACTCACATCATCTGATTCCCCCCACCCCCTATATCTGGGGGTGCAGCCTATGTTCTTCTTCTATTGTCATCTTCCCCTTTCTACCTGCCCCTGTAATCTCAACCCTTCTCAGCTTCTCCGCTTCCTCTCTTTTAATGCCTAGATGTGCCCAGCATGTCTCTTCAACTTGGCATCTTCCCCGTATTCTTTAAACATGCTGTTGCTATCCTTAAAAAAAATCTTATATTAACCCTGCCTCTACAATTAAGACCAATCTATCTCAATTGACTTGTTTATAACTGCCTCACAAACTTTCTCTTTATTGGCTCTCTGCAATCTTGTTTCTATACCCTTTATTCTACCAAGACTGCCCTCACTAAAGTAACCAACCATCTTTTCTCTAAATCTAATTACGTAACTTCACCATGCTAATTCTACTGGACCGCTCTGCCACTTTCAACATCATTGACCATCCTCCCCTCCCGCACACCCTCCATTCCATTTGCCTTCTTAGCTCTGTTCTCTGGTTCACCTCCTACCTTTCCAACCACCACTTCTCTGGATGTAGCTCCAGCTCCTACTCTACCCATTCGGATAACACAAGGCCCAATTCTCTGCAATCTGCTTTTTTTTTGATATTCACCTCTTCTATTGGTGAACTATGCAAATCCTTCAGTCTCCAGTACTACCTCTAGTGGTATGTAAATGTTTGTGTGAATCTACCTTGTGTGGGTTTTCTTCAGCTCGATAGACATTTCCAACAGCTTTTTCTTTACCCACGCCACAGCAGAGAGACAGGTGGTCCCAAACCCCCAATATACAATGATGACACAAATAAAATAACTGTTTATTTATTTTACGAGACCCTTTTCATGCAGGTGAAAGGTTAATGTCACCCCGCCCGACTAGCAATATAATTGTAGCAATCACAGTATCACATTAAACAGCAAAATGCAAAATTTAGTTTCCAACCTAACAGTAGTTATCTCCAGTGCGACAATCACCATACATAAAGACAAAGCTATCATTGAATTAAGCCTAGGTTACTCGGCACGGCGCTGTCAGCATCTACTGGAGGTAACTGTAACTTTAAAAAACAATTCAAACTATTATTACTTCACAAATATATTATATGTATTATAGTTGTTTCTTCCCTGGCCAGGGTTTGATGATGCACATAATAATGGTAGGAATGCAATTTATCAACAGTAACTCACAACCTGTATCTGGCTAAGACAAAGTGCAGTCTTTGAGAATGTCTCTACTAGGTGGATACTTTGGAAAAAACTGATAATAAGGGTGATAGTCCTTATATTTGTCTGATGTCAGGAAAGTTCCTGTAATAGCCAGCAGTATGTTCAAAGTGTTGGGTAATGGGAGATTCAGTACACTGTAAGAATAAACTGTTACTCTACAGGTGGGGGTAGATGTAGTAAAAATGGTCAGAGTAATCGCTTAAATGGTAGTCACTAGTAAATGTGTTAGGCGAGGGTAGAGTTGTCCCAGCAGTGCGGGGCAATGCAAGGCAGTTGCCTATTTTACACAAACTGTCCAATGTTAGGCTGGTTACTCACATGCAGCGGAGACTGATCAACTCTGGAAAGCTATGTATATGGAATGTCTCCCTGTGACTTTCCTCTCTCTGTATGGAAATGTCAAGGGAGCATCAGTAATATTAGCAGCAGGAACCTGTAATAATGACAAAGAAACAGGTCAGTCACAGACAACTGGGATATTCCTGGACTTTGCCTGGATCTCTGGGATCTCTTCTTCCATCTGTACTGGCGTCTATCTTTCTCTTCTCATCTGGGTTGGTTTTTGGTTCTGTCTTGTGCAGGAGCTGGACTCCCTCTCTCTTTTGCAGCTTGTCCATGATCCTTGGCAGGCTAATCTCTGGCTATAGCAGACTCCTGAGTGGTACTCCCCTCTGCTTGTCTTGCAATAAGTTCAAATAGTTTGCATCCTTGTCTGATAGGTTGACAGCTTTCTTTACAAGTTTTGTAACCTTGTATCTTAATGTAAATACTTTGTTCTTATGGCAACTTGCTCTATGAGACTGGTGACTCTGTCTGCAGTGTGCGAAGTCCTTCACTGCCTGTCTCTAAGAATGGTATAGCCTCTATCTCATGCTGTAAGGTGGTTAAACTCTCACATACACTGTGCTGTCTTCTCCCCAGCTTCAGTAACCAAGGCATATGTAGTCTTTCTGCTGGCTGGAACTTGTAAAGAAGAACAGAACTTACAGAACTTGTAAAAAAAAAGTAGCAGGTTCTCTTGCTGTGTATTTCTCTCTTCAGACTTGTGGACACTGGTTTCCGTTTGCAGGTGGCTTCTATGAGTATGACTGCAGACCAAACTAGGGCCACACCTCCTCCCTGCTACTCTCCTCTGACTCCATCACATCCTTTGATTTTGGCTCTACAGCCCTGATTTTTGCTAGACTCTGTCATTTCATGTCTCCTGGCAGCTCGAGGTTGCTGTGAACTGATGATGCACATAAATGAAGATTAAAACTGCTTGCAAGCTTTTTAAGTTCTGAACTGGAAACACTGAATAACCTACCAGTCCTGAGCACTACTTCCGCTTGTCACAATTGATATGCTGTTAGATACGATGGGGCACAGTTTTACTCATGCACTGTAGGGGAAGTGAAAGCGGGCATTCCTGCTAAGCGTAGCTGCTGATTTTTAGCTGAACTTGGGAATACAGAACTGACTCTTGTGTAGTTATTATTATTGTTTATTTATGAGGCACCACAAAGGGCCTGCAGTGCCGTGTATGTATCTTAAATTATATCCCTGGATAATGGAACAAAATGGCTGACTCTGAGGGTGACTAATGCTGGACTATCTCTAACTCCTCTGCCTTACAGCTCTTATCCTCTTTTCTCAATACTCTGCAGTTTTTTTTTTAGTATAGAAAGCAATCACTGTTCTCTGACAATCTCCTTTCTAGGTAGCATAATTTAGTCTATGTAAATTTAACTCTGCCAAATGTTAATGGTGCAAACGCTGTCTGTGAGAGAGCAACTAACTTGTAATTTCTGTCATAGGTACAGACAAACTATTAATGGTTGCCTTCTCTTACTGTATCCTAATATGACTCCTGGGTACAGGGAATATTCACTTCTGTCTGACTGCTTCAGGCTGTACACCCAGCCCCTGTAGAACAGCTATATCTGACCCCTCAGCATACAGGCTCCATTAACTGTCCCTTCCAGCTCCTTCTCCCTTTCTCTGGCAGTCAGCTGACTGTCACCATGGCAACAGTGATGGTGTTTTTTCTCTCAGGTGGCTCTCACAGAACTCTCCTCCTCTCAGCAGGTCCCATGGTTATATCCCCAAAACACAGTTGTCCATGTACTCTCAGGTTACATAGATTCCTCACCTTACTTAGGTGATACCACCATTCAAGATATATATAGTTCTTTTGCAGGCAGTCACTAGTCCTGAGTGGGGTATCACAATGACACCCAAATCCTTTCTCTTCCTCTGACCTCTCTCATTTCCAGTGTGGCCATCTGTCTCTCTGCTATCTCCTCGTGAATGTCCCAATGCTACCTAACGCTAAACATGTCTAAAACAGAGCTAATCATCTTCCCTACTAGAGTCTCCAAGGACAACACCATACTATTCCCATGTGCACTGCCTGGGTGTCAACACTGAATCCACGCTCTCCTTCACTCCTCTTATCCAGTTTCTTTTCCCAAGTCTGTTACTGCCACCATTAAAACATTGCCAGGATGCAAGCCTTTCTCATCCTTGATGTTACCAAGATCCTATTCACTCTTTAATTCCCGCCTTCACTACTATAACCTTATGTTTGACATCCCTCTCACCTGTCTCTACCAACTTTAATCCATCCTCAACATCATGGCAAGACTGATTTCCTTTCCCTCCACTCCATTTTCACCTCCCCACTCTGCCTATCCCTACATTGGCTCTGTTCTGTAAATAATCCAATTTATACTCATACTATATTATGAGTATGATAATATTATACAAATTATACGTATACTATACTTTTATCTCCCTCACCTACAAAGCCCTCCTGCCCTCTCCACTCTGCCAATGAACAGCTCCTCAGCTCCCTAATGATAACCACATTACACTCCAACCTACAATACATTTCCTGTGCTGCTCCACACCTATGGAAAACTTTTCAACAAGCAATTAGATTTTACAGCAGCCTTCAAACTTGTAAATACTCCTTGGAAACCCACCTGTTTGTCTCCCTCCTAATTCCACTCTTGCCCACATTCTCACTCCATGTTGACCGACCTCATCTCACCCTACCCCCTAAATTGAAGCTCTCAGAAAGGTCCCTTTCTCTTGTCTTTTCTTGCTTGTGGATCCTTATATTACGCCTTTTGCATTTTCTCTCCTACACTTTAGGTTTGTTTTATATCTTGCACGATATGTCTTCTATATTATGATTAATTTCTTGGTATTATTAGATTTGTTTAATGAAGGTTTTGTATTTCGCTTGTTGGACATCATCGTTTTATGTATTGTGCTCTATTTTCTTATTGTACAGTGCTGTAGAATTTTTCACATAAACTATAATAAATTACTAGCCTTTACTATTAAAGTTAGGTTTTTCAATGCTGTACAACAAATACATCTTCATGACAGTGATTCTCCATTTATAGTCATGCATGCCTCATATCAAGAGAAAGGAAAGCACATATGTACTTTACTGATATCCCTTTATATAGTCTGAAAATAAATACTATGCAGAGAAGGTGCCCAATAATGCAATATTCTATTTAAAGCACCAAATGTGCAAGGATATAAAAAGTGTATACCAAATAAAAAATGTTTTAAACCTAATCTCATAATCTTTCTGGTCCAGCCAATCCAATAAAACTGGTATACAGAATATATAGGCTGTTGAAAGAACTGGGAAATAGGTTATAAGTCCGCTGGAAGACGTTTAATAGGACATGAAACATGCTGGGGCTCATTCCTGGACCATTAAGGACATTATCTGGAACAGGGGAATATCTTGTCAGGAGTCATCTATGGTCAAAGAGCATAGTATTCTGTACATTCCAAATAAGCTACATTATATGGACAAAAATATTTGGTTTTATTTGGACTATAATTATTATTTATTATTATCTTTAACTTATAAAGCGCCACAAAGGGTCCGCAGCGCCGTACATTACATATACAGAAAACAGAGACCCAAGACACAACATGATACAGAAAGAACAAAAATATATACAAACACAGGTAACAAGGTAAAGCAAATCAAATTACTTCTGTGACAGTTAGTGAAAGGGATGGTAGAAATCAGCGATAAGTAGGCCGAAGCTTAAGAAAACAGGGCTAGCAAAGCCAGCCAAGTGGTACAGAGGGTGATGGAATAGTAGAAGGAGCACACAAGGAAAGAGTGCCCTGCTCCTGAGAGCTTCCCTTACGGGAAGGGGGAGACAAAAATAGGGTGGTACTAACTGGGGGAGAGAGCCAGGACACGGGAGATAGGAGGAGGGCTGATAGACTTGAATAAAGAAGTGAGTCTTAAGGGCACGCTTGAAGCCTTTGAGAGTAGATGCTAACCTGATGGAACGTGGAAGATAGTTCCACAGCAGGGGAGCAGCCCGGGCAAAGTCCTTTAGACGAGAGTGAGAAGAGGTGATCAGTGAAGCAGTGAGGCGGTGGTCACAGGCAGAGCGGAGGTGGCGGGTAGGAGTGTAGATAGAGATGAGATTGGAGATGTAGGGAGGGGAAAATTGCTTAAGAGCTTTAAAGGTGAGGTAGAGGAGTTTAAATTGAATTCTGTAGGGCATGGAGAGCCAATGTAGTGACTGTTGTTGGGAGACTGCAGAGACAGAGCGGCGGGAGAGAAAAATGAGGCGGGCAGCCTCATTGAGGATAGACTTAAAAGGGTCAAAGTGAGAGTGAGGTAGGCCAGAGAGAAGGAGGTTACAGTAGTCAAGGCAAGAGATTACAAACGAGTGAACAAGGGATTTCGTAGCTTCCGTGGTGAGAAAGGGGCATATCTTGGATATATTCCGAAGGTGGAAGTAGCAGGATTTTGAGAGGGACAGAATGTGAGGCTTGAAGGAGAGGGAGGAATCAAGGATGACCCCAAGGCATCGGACTTGAGGGACAGACACGAGGGTAGAGTTATTAACAGAAATAGAGATGGGGGGAGGTGGGAGAGTCCTGGAAGGGGGGGAAGACTATAAGCTCAGTCTTGGAAATATTGAGTTTAAGGAAACGTTGGGACATACAAGATGAGCAGGCCGAGAGACAGCAGGAGACACGAGACAGAAGGGAAGGGGAGAGGTCAGGGGATGAAAGATAAATTTGGGTATCATCAGCATAGAGATGGTACTAAAGGCCAAAGGAGCGGATGAGGACATCAAGGGAGGAGGTGTTAAGGGAGAAAAGCAGGGGGCCAAGGATGAAGCCTTGAAGAACGCCAACAGGTAGGGGAAGAGGGGGTGATGTAGAATCATGAGTAGAGACTGAGAAGGAGCGGTTGGTGAGATAAGAGGAAAACCAGGAGAGGACGGTGTTAGAGAGGCCTTTAGATTTGAGAGTTTGCAAAAGGAGTGCGTGGTCAACGGTATCAAAGGCAGCAGAGAGGTCGAGAAGGATAAGAAGGGAGTAGTGTTTTTTGGATTTAGCAAGGAGAAGGTCATTAGTGACCTTAGTGAGGGCAGTTTCAGTGGAGTGGAGGGGGTGAAAACCAGATTGGAGCGGGTCAAGGAGTGAGTGAGAGGAGATAAAGGAGGTGAGACGGTTGTAGACAACCCGTTCAAGGAGTTTGGAGGCAAAAGGAAGAAGCGAAATAGGGCGATAATTAGAGAGAAAGGCGGGAGCATATTTAAATGAGGAAGGGAAGATTCCAGAGGAGAGTGATAGGTTGAGGAGGTGGGCAAGGTGGGAGCAGGTCTCAAGAGAGAGGGAGCGGAGGAGGTGGGAGGGGATTGGGTCCTGTGGGCAAGTGGAGGGGAATGAGGAAGAGAAAAGGGTAAGGAATTCATCTGCAGATACCGGACTGAAGGAACATATCTACAACATAAGGAATGGTATAGAAACACATTCTTTATCTCAACATTTTAAAGGTGGTCATTCGTGCAAACCTCAACAGATTGAGGATTTTTGGGACATACAAATGGTTGAGGCATCCTGGAAAAATAGAGATTTAGCAAGTATTGTAGCTGAAGCAGAGATACGGTGGATATATAACTTACAAGCTTTATCTCCAGGAGGTCTCAATGCAGACACTGCCTCTTATTTTGACACAATGGAGACAAGGGGCATTTTGTTAGGCCACTATCCATATAGATTTATACATTTATCTATATCATCATCATCACCATTTAAAATCGCCAGAGTATACCAGCGAAGGCTAGCACCGGCGATAGTTTTCACCAGTGAGAAAAAAGGACAAATTCCTAAGAGGCATATTTATTAATCATTTTTTTCCTGTAAATTCCCTGAAAACGGATGTTGGGGAATAGCCGCATATCTAAGTACCCTGCAAATTTATTATTGGTGCATCACAGCGGATATCATAGATATCTGCTGCTTTGCATTTTTGTCGAAATACATAGCAGTCGCCATAAATGTTTATGGGGACTGCTATGTACCGCAATTCAACAACTTTCGAAAATACTTTTACACATGTGCAGGGGCGTACATTAACGTTTCTGATAGTTTTCAGCACTGTTAAGCTCTGCTCTGAAGAGCAGAGCTTTACAGAGCATGTGCAGCCCTGTCACATGACCCAGGTCCTTCAGTCAGTGCTGTTTGGATGTCTGTGCACATGCCCTAGTTATCAATCGGCTCATGCGCACAGGAATTGAAAAGAGAAACGAAGAAGCCACCCAGGATCGCATTACGAAGACGAGGTGGTAAGTCAGTTTTTTTTCCCGCAAGAACAGCAGTTTATTGGAACTGCTGTTCCTGTGTAGGTTTTTTCATAAATCTGAGAAATAGCTCAGTCCTTATCAATGCGATAAGGATTGAAAACTTTTTTTCATGTTTTGCGGTCCTTCTTAAATATACCCCTAAATCCGCTGATAAACGTACGTTTTCTCCTCTATTATTAAACATACCTCTTAGGGGCCCATTTATTAATCTGTTTTTACAGCAAATTGTGCTGCTTTGCCTTTTTTTTTTTCAAATTCCAGAGCAGTCCCTATAGATGTCTATGGGGACTGCTATTTTGCACTATTTAATAAGTTACGAAAATCGAAGATTTTCGGAACTTGTATAGGATGGCGTTAACCTTTGAAGCCTATGGGGAGAGCATAGCAGTAGAGGGATCTTCAAATTCTTCACTGCAACTTACCTGCTCTCCCCTCTAGTCACTATCGCAAAGATGGCCACTTTGCGATAGTTACCATAGAGATGATAGGAGACAGGTCTTTGCAGGAATAGCAATTTTTCGTCACTGCTGTTCCTAGTAAAGATTTGTAATAAAGGGGCACATTTATCAATGTTCGGCAAAAGTGAGAAATAGTTATCAATCCTTATTGCATGGATAAGGATTGAACTATTTCTCAAATGTATGAACAGATCACAGAAACAGCAGTTCCGAAAAACTGCTGTTTCTGTGCTAAAAAAAAATCATACTTACCCCCCTCTTCGGAAGCGCTGTCTCCGGGTCTTCTCCTCGTTCTCTTCATTCTTCAATTGCGCATGTGCAGTTCCAAGAACTGCACATGCGCACAAAGATCCCCTCTATGTCTCTGCAACGAGAGCTGTGAGTGACAGGGAGGGATTATGTGATCCCTCCACACATGCGCTGTCCAGCTCTGCTCTTCGGAGCAGAGCTGACAGCATTGGATTTTTTCAATTATGATAATGTACGTCAGCTTCAACATGAAAAGTTCCCGAAAAAAAACATTTTTTCAGGACTTGTTAGATTGCGGCCAGAGCAGTCACCATACTGTTGAATGGTGACTGCTCGCAAAAACGATCAGGAGTGCAAAGCAGCAGATATCCATATCTGCTGCGATGCACCTTTAATAAATTTGCGGAGGGCACTTCGGGAGCTGATTTCCACGGTAAGAGCACGATAGTGCACTACCGTGCTTTCTTAAATATACCCCATAGTCACAATCCTTATCTTTGCTATAAGGATGAAATGGATAGTGTTACAAATGCGATTAATAATACATATACTTTCTAATCACATAGTAACCACACTGTAAACAATAAAAATCCAAGCTGGCAGGTGTGTTTATTGGTGAGAATGGTTTTCATTTGTGAATGCTTGTAACAATTTGAAGAGGGTTTATTTCACCTGTCTTGCCTGCCATACATGATTGTCGTTATATGCATGGAGTCCATTGCAGTTCTCCTTCCTGTAAGCACGCTTGTGGCTGACAGAACACAGGCCTGTCACGTTATGTTACCACAGTATCATCACCCAGTCTCGGCCCCTCTGCCTGTTGCATCAGCTCCTACAGCAGCGCGGCCTGTGAATGGTTAAGAGTTGGCGGCTCTGACTTCATTTCCTGGCCCCGCTCCCTCTGCTGCCGAGTCCTGCTTCCTGGCGCAGGCACCGAGCTTGAAGGGCGGAGGAGAAAAGAAAGGGAGAGAGAAGGAAGGGAAATAATAAAGGAGTACAGCCTATCCTCCCCCCACTTGCACCATCCACCTCGGCCGGCCCCTCCCCTGCTCTCTGCCTTGCTTTCTTTCTCTCTCCCCACCATACCACATACTCCAGGCCAGGAACATGTCAACCGGGCACCATCAAACCCAGAGCCGGGCCATCCCCACCAGGACCATCCCCATAAGCGACTCATCTCAGCTACCTCATGACTATTGCACCACCCCCGGGGGTACCCTCTTCTCCACCACCCCTGGAGGTAAGTTGTTTATGCGGCCTACGGTTCCCACACCTTGTTTTTGCAAACGTGCTTAGGGGTAACTGGTCACAGGGGATGCAGGAGGGCCTGCAGATGCACAATTTAATAGGACGGGGGGGCATGCATCTGTTACATCTCTAGTGTGCACTATAGGTTTAGGGTTCTGTGTAATGGTAGTGGGTGCAACATGCAAGCTCAGACTATGACATAAATGTACTGTCTATTGGAAAGCATGCACTTAAATGCAGATTGGTGCTTGCGCGTGTTGAATAATGCAGCTCACCGCGTGCGTGCACCGTCTCACATGCCAGCCATGTCCATACACAGCCCTGCATCGTCCTATCTCCATATACACTCAAAGCAGGCTCGCTGATTACATAATAACTCTATACAAGGGAGGTGATGGGGCCTAATTCAGCTGTCTCTAGCTTTCCTTACTTTTATGGTCCCGTTAATGTAAAGAGACGCACAGGCTAAACAAGGTTCATGTTTTCAATCTAGCGTGGAGGTAATCTAAGGTCATTGGTAATGCAATACTTTTATTTGCTATAGTAAATGGGAAATAATATAACACTAGAATGATTTGTTTCATCCTGCACCTTTTAAAGAGAAAATAATGCATCTGTGCTTATTGCATGCAATACTATCTTAGTAATTCCAGGAACTATCAGAATAGAAACATAATGTTAGTTTTACACAGTACATGTCCTGCAATATTTAGAAATATATAGCTAATGGTAAACTAAGTATAAATGCCTAATTGCAATGTATAGAGTTATTCATACACATGCCAAAGTTGAGGAAAAATCAGCAATAAGTGTCTCCCTCCCTTTGGTGCCATAAATGCATTAGACATTTCTGTGCATAAGTTCCCATGACACTTACTGATCCCATGTGCTTGTTCAGGGCCAGTGCACCAAAAACTGATAAGTTGCTAATTTCTCTTAAGAGCACACTGACCATGCTCCTCTCAGTACACTGTTTGATACAAATTAATAATTAGATCTAAGATGGCAAATTTTATGTTGGTGTATATTGAAACTAATTGGTTATAACATGTTTATTGTCAAGTGATTTGTCTGTAGCTGACTGGTTACATATACATTTGTCTCCATACTTTACACACACTTTGACATGGTAATTTTCTCTATAGTATAAAGGCTTGGTTAGATTTATATATTCCTGATCTATATTGGTGTACTTTGACTCATTTGTGCAAAAGAACCCACCTCTCCACCACACATTTCTTGCCATGCGTTCAGCAATACTTGAAATTGTAAACAAGGTTAGGGAAGCCAGTACAGCCCCATGACTGTTGCACAATGGGGAGGGAAAAAGAGGGGGGAGGTGACTGAAGGTGGCATGACTACATATCTTTAATAAACAGCCCTCGACTGCACTGCAGCACATGAAACATAAGGACAGATTGTTTTTATCTGTAGTGTGAATTGATTCCAGGACTGTGCCTTGTTTTCTTAGAATACATGGCACTTACAGTACAAAGTCGTAATATTCTTGGCTACTTAAGTTACTCCCCCCTTGTAGAATTTTTGGCATCATATCTTCACTCTAGGAATGTTGCAAGCTGCGTCTGTATTCCTGGTTACAACACTATACTGCAAAAAAAAAAAAGCACATTTGTTGTGCTTGTGCTGTTTAATTTAGAAACTACGTACAGCCTTCCATTTACATTGTAGGCAGGTCTTTTAGCTCATAATTTTAAAAGCTTTGGAAAGGGGGGGGGGGGCTGTTTGGCAAATGCGTGCAGTCAGCAGCACTGTTACTGAATCATCTGTAAAGGTTATCCAGTAGGATCATATGTAATTCCACCTGTACCGAACTGAGTCCTTTTTTTATAATATTCTGGCTACTGATAAATGCAGAACATCTGTAAGCCAGTTAGTGAGTGGCTAATGAATGTTTTCATTAGCCATTTTTATTTTATTTTTTATAAACTTTATTTTTATTCCTCTCTACATTATTTTGTAAATCCATAAATTTCAGTATATTAATTAATTACATTTTAACGGACATTTTCCTATATACTATATTTTTATTGAATGCTGCCCCTCCTGTCAGTGTAAATGTTGCAACATGGGGTGATAATAACAAAGTACAATTAAATGGTGATCAGCACTTTCCATGCCTTCTAAGGGAATGAAAGCACCCAAACCATGCTACAAAATGTGCTCCACAACATTATGGAACTTCCAGAAGCTTTTATTTTTTGAAACAAGCATGTAGCGGTCTTTAGGTTGGTGCCACTCTTGCTCTTATGAAATCCTCAAAAAACATGGTGAAGGAAGACTCCTGACCATAAGGCTTTCCTCCACTGATCTGTAGTCAGTTGCTTGTGCTATTCACGTCACTGAACTTGCACATGTGCATTGTTGGGAGTGATAAGTGGTCTATGCACTGCAGCTAGAATCTGATACCCTGCTCTGTGGTATTCTTGTCTTGATTGTTTTTTGTTTTTATAAAAACTGGCTGCTTGGCCACAGGTTGAAATCTGCTGTGAATTAATGTCTTTTTTTGCCTTGCAATTAATATTAATGCATAACTGTCCTGAAGTATGTATTTCTGCCAATTGTTACCATTTGCTGGTGTTTTTCCCTCTATTCCATGCTGACATCACCCTATACAGGATTGCTCATGAGACATTAGCAAGTCAAATTATCGCTGAAGCCTCTGATAAATGTGCCCCAAAAATTGTCCTTTCAAAGCCATTTAGTTCTTCCTTTGCAGCCATGCAAGCCATGAATTATAGACAACCAAGGCTGTCATACAGTTTTGAGATTAGATACTTTATTTTGGGTTTTTTTAAATGCTAGAATGTTTGCTTAATGCATGAACTATACTTGTTTAGATGCACTTGCTTTCAATATGCTTGGTGTCCCTCATAATTGTATATTATCAGGGGAGGACCAAGTAGACGGTGCATATCTAAAAGTGCTTGTTGAATATCTAAAGGACATTAGTCACTTTGCTGCAATAGCAGCATACACTCTTCTGAGAAGGCTTTCCACAAGATTTTGGAACATGGATGCAGGGATTTGCATTCATTCAGTTGCAAGAGCATTAGTGAGGTCAACATTGTTTGTTGCCTGTGAGGCCTGGCTCACAGATGGTGTTACAGTATATCGCCAAAGTATTTGGGGTTGAAGTCAGGGCTCTGTCTAGGCCAGTGAAGGTCCTTACTACCAAACTTGTGATACCATCTTTTGATGGATCTCGCTTTGTGAATGGAGGCATTGTCCTGCTGAAACAGGCGAAGGCCTCCCCAAACTGTGGCCAGAAAGTTGGAAGAACACAATTCTCTAGAATGTCAGTGTATGCTGTAGCATTAAGATTTCCTTTCACTTGGAACTAAGGGCCAAACCATGAGGAAGAAAAAAAAAGAAAAAACGACAAGCAATTATTTCTCCACCACCAAAAAACACATGGCAGTATTTGGGAAGTGTTTTCCTGGTATCCGCCAGATTCATCCATCAGACTGTAAGATGAATCATTCGTCACTCCAGAGAAAGAGAGTTTCCACTGCTTCAGAGTCCTATGATGCTGTGCTTCGCAACACTTTAGTCGACATTTGACTATGATGATCTAAGGTTTGCGTGCGACTGCTCTGCCATGGAAAGCCAATCTGTGATGCTCCCAATGAAAAGTCTTGTGCTGGCATTGTTTCAGAGACAGTTCGGGACGTGGTCGTGAGGGTTGCAAACAAGGAGGGATGATTTTTATGTGCCTTCACACTCTGCGGTTGCTTTCTGTGAGCTTGTGTGGCCTAACACTGCTGAATTGTTGTTGCTTCTAGACATTTCCACTTCAGAATAACAATAATTTGATGACCAGGGCAGATATTTTACAAACTTACTTCACTGATCTCTTCAGTATGACCTATTCTACTGCAAAAGATTGACCAAGGAGATTGCATCGCCATATGCTTGAATTTATGCATCTGTTAGCTGTGGGTGTGGCAGAAATGGCCACACACAAATTAAAAAGGGTGTCCACAAAATTTTGGCCATGTAGTATATGTGTATATGCATATCTTGTGCCTTGGTCGTGTATGCTTTCTTTTTTCTGAGCTCCGAACTGTTGCTATTGGTCCCTGGTTAGAACTTTGTACACACTTTTTTTTTTTTTTTTTTTTTTTTTTTTTTTTTTTTACACATATATATGTAGTTCATGGTAAACAATTTGCTGCACAATTATTAAGAAACAAATTGTGGTTTTATAAAAGTTAAATTCAATGTGCCATACTGAGCAAGGATTATGGGGCAGGGACACTTTACATTAAAGGATAACTGCCCTGTTATACTTTGACTTATATTCAGGCGAAATTTGTGCAGCTGTATCCTGGATTGTAGCAATACACGAACTCATGAACTAGTCTATACTAACTGGACTACAACCAATCTTGCTCCAGCTTTTTATTTTCGAGGTTTTTTTGGACCTGATTGCACTATGCACCCCGTAAGTCTGATGAAATGATTAATAAATTTTTACAGTGTTTGAGGTTAAGTCCTAGGGAGAAATTTGGATTATTCCAAAGAGATGTCAGTAATGAAGTGCTGAGCGAGTTTATATCTGGATTTCTAAGTCTCCTAGTTGACAAACAAAATGAATAGTTTGGTGTTTCTAAGAAATCATGCCATGCAAGTCTGTCTGCTCTACAATGTCCTATTAGTGATGTTGACTACGGTAATTCTGATGCATCATGCTTAGTTTGCACCCAGGTTTTCGGGCACGAAGGAGTGAACCAAGCTCCTATATGACTGCGGAGTGATGCATAGTAACATAACTCAGAGATATCTATGTTTTAAATGGTTTTTGTTGTAAAATACTTTGTCCTTAGTGGTTCATCACTTCCTATGCAAGGCTAAAAAATATGTATGTGTATCTTTTGAGCACCTTTGTAGGGATTAAACTGGGTAGGGTTTGACATTTTGTATGTACATTCTTATAGAATCTATAATGTTATAATTATATGTTTCCACTCTTGAAAGTCCCTTTCTTATTTGTGAGATAAGATGAGGGGAATTAACAATAAAGAGTTTATTGCCCGATTTGCTTTTAAAAGCATGAATAGGCTAAATGTTTTTTCTAACAACCCGGACAAATACCAGACAGTGTCTGTACGGTTAGGGTGCTGGATGAACAATTGGATGCCGCAATCAAGAGTTTGTGGCTTTTGATTGGTAGCAAATGTCACACACATGCTGGAGTCACGTACCATGACATTTTAAATTGCGTTAAAATGTCTAGATCAGGGGAGCAATTGTACTCCTCTAAATGTTACAAGTAGTATTGCACCACTTAGCAGTGGTAGCTTGTCCTACTGACTTGTTCAGTGTGGTTTAATTATTTTTAAATGCAGAACCCTCACTTTGGGATCCAGCTTCTATCAAACCCTGTATTCCTCAGTCTGATCAGGTCATAGTTTGGTTTGGCACAGCCCTGTCTTATTTCTATTTATCCATGTCTTACACCTGTAGAATTCTTTCTTCCTTCCATCGTTAATGAGTGTGGCTTAAAATGCAATGGTTTATGCATTTGTCTGTTACAAAAAGGTGCCCTATCCAAGAACCTTTTTTGAGGGCAGGCAGCTCGTGAGAAATTGCACATATTTGACACAAATGTAACACATGAATATGATTATTTCCGCTAAAAATCCATAGACGTGCTCAAACGTGACTGTTCCCTTTAATAGATGCTCCACTGGCAAAAACATTTCAGTGATCATGGGGTTTTATCTTGGAAGTGTATTCAAGAGCAAAGTAAATATTTTGATGGTCACAAAGGCAGACTTAGTAACGCGTTTGCTACATGGCAGACACCCAAATGTTGCCTGTTGTATTAATTTCTTCACACTATAATATTTAGTACGCTCGGTCTTCATGAAGTATGTCTGATGCAATCTCTTGCAGTAAGACTGCATGTAGAGCGTTCTACCGCAGTGCGTTTATGGCACCCATAAAATAGCTTTTACCTTTACATTAAGGTGGCATTTAACCTCGTTAATCATAGTGTTTAGGCCTAATTTAAAATTTGAATCAAATCTACAATGTTTTACCATTTTTCAGATGGGTGGGTTGCCCCTCAGTAACTCCATCTTGGAACTTTAACTTACTGGTATATATATCTATAATCGCTTTTCCAGCTTCCCATTAGAAGAAAGTATGTGTCTGAAAATATTTCTTCCCGAAAGTTGTGCAGTTAATTCCAAGTACAGCAGCTTATTCCGGAAAGCGAATTGCTCTGCCAATATATTTACAATACCCATGTTTTTACAAGTCCTGTTTATTATGTACAAAATGAGTTGCTGTGTTCCATGTGAATGCAAATTTTGTGCTAGTATAACTGATATTCAAGTTTTGGCTCTGTTGCTTATCAGTGTAATATAATTGTTTACAATGACATCAGTGTTGCAAGGGAAAGTACAGAACTTTACCTTGTGCCAAGTTATTGTAGGGACTCTTGCTCATGTGATGCTCGTACTCTGTTTGAACATCTTGTACATTTTAGGATACAATCATCACTATTTATATAGCGCCACTGATTGCGCAGTGCTGTACAGAGAACTCACTCCCATCAGTCCCTGCCTCATTGGAGTTTGCAATCTAAATTCCCTAACATACACACACAGACAGAGAGAGACAGACTAGGGTCAATTTTGATAGCAGCCAATTAACCTATTAGTATGTTTTAGGAGTGTGGGAGGAAACCGGAGCACCCGGAGGAAACCCACACAAACACTGGGAGAACATACAAACTCCACACAGATTAGGCCATGGTTGGGAATTGAACTCATGACCCCAGCGCTGTGAGGCAGAAGTGCTAACCACTGAGCCACCGTGCTGCCCCTGAGTTGTAATATCATCATCATCATCATCATCATCATCATCATCATCATCATCATCATCATTTATATAGTGCCAGTAGGTTCCGTAGCGCTTTTCATTTGGAAACAGACAGTTCTAAAACAATACTGGGTTATACATACAGAGAGGTAAGAGGGCCCTGCTCGCAAACAAGAGACATTGTCTTAAGTAGATTGAGAGGAAGCTTAGAGACAGTACTGGTCTGTATATTGCATTTGCTAGGTTTTCCTATTGTGGTGATTCATCCCAAGTTATGGTTACAGAAAAACAGCCGATATGATTGTCGTAGCGGTAATGAGAAGCTGCTGCCTGTGTTTGAGTGAGAGCTTATATTCCACTTACTGACATGTCACTCCAGGTTTTGTGGTACACAATATGCTGTGTCTGAAACATAGGCTTTTTCACAAGGTTTTTGTTTTTAAAGGTTGGGCATTTGAAACTATGCAGTCCATATTTAAAATACCGTCCTGGAGCTTCCTACATAACAGGTGCTCTGGTAACAATTAAGTGAGGTCTTCAGCATGAAGACAGTATTATTTTTTTTTAACTCCTAGTGTCCCTAGGTTGTTTTAGAAGAAATAAAACTTTGCTAAACCTGTGTGGAAGGCTTTCTTTATATGACATGTACACAAACAGTACACACATTTCCATACATGGACAGAATTTGGTATTGTGTTATATATGTGATAACCTATAGGTTTAGTGGGCATCTATTTTGCTCCTGTTTTATAGGAATGTTTTAGAATTTCCCTGGTCTCTAGGCCTTGTTAATGTTACCCATTTCTTTATATAAGTACTCGTGAGAGAACTTTCTGTCATGCTGTCTGTCACAAACCTGCTGCAAGCTTCCATGACTTTGGTTGTTTACTGTATGAGGTCACACACAATTCCAGCCCACAGTCTCTCTACCTATCACACAGGTTATAGACCTACTGAATCGCCCCCACACAGCGCTCTCACACCCCTATACACTTCAGGTTTGCCACCACCTATTGAATACGGGCAATAGGACCCCAATATCCTGTCCCACGCTGACACACAAGGCTTCTAGCTGCTCACAGACTAGCAAGATTCACACCAGCAAGCAAAGGGTTAACTCTTCATACCTCCAGACTGCTACACAAATGTAAATACAAGCACACACTAAGCTTGTTAATCAAATGTATTAACAAATCATACACCAGGATTCAAAGGGTTAACTTGGTTGAGCTATATTTTTCTTAACAGGCTAATGGGTTCGTTAGTGTCACTCTTTTCAATCACCATTTGCATGTTGCCGGATTTACTAACCAATTCTACTATGCGACCTAACTTTTCTGTGGAGCGTCACACAGATCAAATTTTATCATTAATCTCCTATGAACTGGTCCATATTTTGATATCAAACTCGCCCAGATACAATGTATTCGTAGAGCTTATACACATTTCCTTAACTTCTCTGTGGGGCAGAATTCTGAGTTTGACATATGAGTTGCCCTTCATCATGCTATGGAGGAATATGTGGTTGATCACTACTTTTTTTATTAATTTTAAGTGGCATATTTTAAAACTGAATTCTATTTGTCTATCTATATATAAGCATAGCCAAGTTAGCAGATGGGCTCTGTGATCCAGACACCATGCTGAGTGTTCCTAAAAGTCTATTTAGGTGTCAAACTCCATCCCAGGCCAGGCTATATCTCACAGCAGGGGCTCTTTGAAGCTGCCACAGGTGCCACTCCTATCTTCTCACACGAGTGTGCAGAGCTATCAGATCAGACTTTGTCTTCACATTTTACACTTTAATAGCTCAATTTATCAATGGATTAATTTGATATAACATATTTACACTGCAGTTTTGGTTTATCCCATATTCCCCACAATTATGTGAGGGGTTAACCCTTATAAATAACTGTAAGTTCTCTATGTTCACAACACTGCCTTATTGTTATATAAATTAGGTTTGCCTACAGTGAAAAGTGGAGGCATGGGATCAAATAGTGTCTGGATCAGAGGGGGTGGGGTAGAGCGCTTGTTGCCAGACATTGACAGATGCTTAGTTCACATGGCAATGTTTAACTAAGTTTAGATACACTTGTCTAGGGGGCAGTGTGGGTGATGAGGGAGGACAGGAATGAACAAAACTTGTGTGCATACAAAAACTGAAAGTGGGTGAGCTAAAGCTAAAATTTGACCTGTTTAATGCGTGTGGTTTTTGTTTTGTTCTTGTTTTTAATTGTACTGGATAGCCAAGACATCTGCCGGGTGTCACATTTTGCATCTGTTGATAGGAGGAAGTGAGCTGATCCATTATGTTCAGTTCCTCCCTAAATATATATAAATATCTATATCTCAGAAGTGCTTGACTTTACCACATCCTCAGTTGGTGGAAACCAGTTATGGACCTTTATTTTCAGGGAGACACTTTTTCCACACTCTGGGTACACTTTGTATGCAAAGCATATTTCAACCAATATAATAAAACTGACACATATAATAATGAGAATAGCCCCCAGTGTATTTTTGCCATGGTGTATTTTGTCTTCATATAGAGGAGTGCTTGTACCACTACATTCTTACAGCAGCTTCAGAGGCTAAAATCGCTACTTTGTGGTTAGGGTATTTGTCCCTCCCACTATATAATTCTGTCTATGAATTTCTGTTTGCATTTATTCCCTTCCTTTATATCATGACACTGCTCCTGGAAAATGCAGCTTTACCGTCACTGACATAATCACAGGAGTGAACGGGTTATTGCCTTCCACGAGATCAAATCGATCCTCTCATTCAATAATCTTGTTGTGAACACTCTAATATTTGGCTACAGGTTGTTTTTTCCCCACCTGCTTTGTCTCCTGCTTGTCCAGCCTTTGGTTTTGAAGATTAAAAACAGTAAATGCGCAGATATACTATACTATACTACTACTACTACTACTATAAATTGGCACAGCTCAAAAACTAACACATTTAGCACTTTTTTTTATTTTTTTGCTTTTGGTCAACAGTTGGTGTCTTTTAGTATCTGTAATGCCTGATGATGTCAGCAGTGACAGTAATGCCCTTTAATAAGCCCCAAGTAATGGTATTGTCCAGTACTTATTGGTAGTAGTATTAGTGCCCACTAACATTGTACCAGCAGTAGTACTGCACTGTAGAATTCCAACAGTAGTGGTGTATATAGTAATTGTAATGTACAGTAGTAGTAACAAAGCACCGGTACGGCTAGTAGAGGTGTTGCTCTAGCGGCCCTGTCTCATGTCACGTGATGGGAGGATGGTTATTCTTATAAAGCCGCACCATATTATGCAGTATTGTAAATTAAGGAGAATGATTAACATATGACATAAAACAAGGTAAAGGCCCTTCCCAATTGAGCTTGCAATATAAGAGGGTTGCATAAACAGGTTCTAATGGGTTGGTGGCAGAGGCCAGTTAGAAACTAAAGGTGTTTGTTCCAATCATGTTGTACTATTCTAGAGTAAGTTTGATCACATGTTTATAAATGAAAGGGCAGGAATCTTATTACTGTCTAAACTTTTGTATATGGCTATAGCTCAACAAGAGGTTTATATGCTCACACATGCATATGTTCATACTGTATATTCTAATAAACGGCCTTCTGAAAGCCATTTATTCATGATAACTGTTTATTACAACATACATTAGGTTCTTATACTGAATAGCCACCAGGTGGAGTCATTTCTGTCCTTTTTCTCTGATGCTCTGTGCATTGAAGCTAAAGAGAACAGAACACTGAATAAAAAACACACAATCGTTTTAATGTGATTTGTAGACACCGTTCGTCAGATTTTACATAAAACTGCTACAACTGCAGGTTTGCATTTGTCTTGCGCAAATTATATCTTTATTAAACGCGTAGGAGTTTTGTAAAAGGCATTTGTAAATCCATTTTTTTTTTATGTGCTGAATTTACCGTCAAAAAGGTAAGTATTTGTTATTACTTTACTGTGCTGGGCAAACCCTTTTTAGTGCCTCTCATGAATGTCTGGACACACCTAAATGTAAACCTGTCTGACAACTGGGGGCAGGACACCTTAACACAAAAAGACAAGTCATGCCTTGATAGCAGATATGGCATTGATGTTTTTATTATCCCCCCCTCCCCCCCCTTAACTATCCAAGCTGTGAAAGATCAGTTTTCTGGACCTGTGGAGAGGTGTCAACCAGAGTACCCCTCACCTGAGTGTCTAGACTTTTTCCTGATCAGAACTTTACATTTTCACAGCCTCTTCCATCCCAGGCTGTGTGGTTTGTGAATGCCGGTGATGCTTGACTTAAATCTTGACCGTGATACCTTACACCAGGCATGTCTTGCTTTTTCAAATTTTATATATTTTTATTTTTTTAGGGGGGAAAAAAATCTCAGAAAGCTTAAATGTCATTATTTGCCAAAGCATCCTTACTGTTGTTCAAATGCACAACACATAACCACATGCCAATGCCCAGTTACTTGATATTGTTTGGATCCCAGATACACATGTGCTGATAACCAACTGGGTGGACAGGATTGGATAGTTAAATATTATTAGCACCCCAGCACACACCTTGTTTTCATAGAATTACCAAGGGCAAACTAAAGTTCTCCCGAACCTTATTCACTTTTTTGAAAGGTTGTCTCTATGGTGACTCTAACACTTGACATGCTACACTGTTCTTTATCCTATCTTACACTAATGAGCCCTCAGAAAGGGTGGACTGTTGAGGTGTGAGGTTCTGTCTCTGCATCTAGCACATGTCCTTCTCAAGCTAAGCTTGTAGGTTAAGTAGATTCTTCATTGCATACAGTGTTCAGGCAAGAGCTTTTAAACCCTCTCTATGTCCAGTGAACCTAACATTACCTGGGTTAAAGTACACTTATTTGGTCTTTTTTTTTGTTTGTTTTACAGGTCGTTGCCATGCTTTAATTCTCAAATGTCAACCACAAAGATTCTGTATAGACAGTTCTCAGCTCACATGTGGCTGCTAGGGTATAATCAACCATGTTTTGGGTGTATAGGGGAACTTGGTATTTGGCTGAATGTTAGAATTGTGGATTCTGTGAATGTTTGTCACATATTCTTTTCCAAACCCTTGAAATAGCTTTCCTGGATCATGCAAACTCTACAAGCAAATGGGACCTGTTTACATGTAGTTTGTTGTGTATGCATATTGGTATCTGATTAAAACAACAAAGGTATTTTAATATAAAATATCTTTTGCTTTTTTCACATTTCCTCTCTAGGTACCCGGATCATTTATGATCGCAAGTTTCTGTTGGACCGTCGCAATTCACCCCTGGCTCAGACCCCGCCCCGCCGCCTGCCAGATATTCCTGGGGTGACCAGCCCCAGTACGGTTGTAGAAGAGTCTAAAGTAGAAACAAACAATTTGAACAACCATGACAGGAAGACAGCTGTTGGTAAGATGTACATTTTTTAACAAGGAGGCACATTTTAGTAAATTACCTAATTAACTTACCTTCTCCGATGCTGCAGCTCCCGGTCACTGATGCACTGGGAGCATGGCGTGCAGTGATGACATAACCGCGCCACGCTCCCAGCCTGTCAGAGCCTGGGAGGCGGAGTTGCAGCATCACGGATAAGAAGGGGCAGTATGGTCAGTCAGACTGAGAGGTCCGGACAGTCCAGGGAGCCGAGACAGACGGAGAAGTCTATCCGGGCCCCTCACAGCAGTACTGGCCGTACCACCCTCATGGCGGCCCTGGCGACGCAATAACTATTACTGTTATTACGGTAAAATCAACCCGGCTTGCTGCTCAGGGAGTTCAGAGCAAATAGCCGGTGCACTATTACCGTAATAACGGTAATAGTGCGCAGGCAGCTTTATATTTTACAGTAACGCAGCCAATTTAGTTCCCCCATAATGCATGAAAAAATTAGTGTTGTACATTATTATTATTATTATTATTATTATTATTATTTTTATTTATAGGATGCTGCAAAATGTCCACAGTCCGTACAGGGTACAAATTTGTTCCCAAATGTACGAAGTGTCCTGTGCATAGATAACCAGGAGTATCTCCCAACATCTCCTTAATGGACAAAATGAAAATTAACCCATTCTAGTCTTATAGCAAAAAAATAAAGAACGAAAAAAAAATAATTAATGGCTTTCTTTTATGATTATTGTGATATTTGTATTTACTCACTGGCGTTGATCTCCTGGATGCAGCCTCTCAGTAGAGAAGCACATGTATTTGTCTATCTGAATTTCTTTCCCAGATAGATTTTATTGAAATTGTTTGAAGTGGGTTCCTGTTTGTTGTATTCCAAAAGGCAACTTAACATGGGTCCAGTGTTCAGGCTACAACTACGGGTTCTCCATTGTCCTGCGTGGGTTGAATGAGCTCCCGCTAGCAGCTAACATGCTGCCAGTCTAGACTGAGTCAGCAGACATTTCAGACACCCCTCTTTGCTCCTGCCAACCAAGTCTTCCTCCTTTCCAGCCAAGCAGCGCAAGTTATCTTTTTGTGACTGCAGATATTCCACCCAAAAATATTATCTAATATTGCAATTTTTATTGCAATTCTGTAAAGTGACTGAAGGATGCATGGAAGAAGTAAAAGGGCTCCAGGACACCTCCCCCTCCTAAATTGTCACGCATGCAACAAACTATTTTTCTGAAGATGGAAAGCGCTTGTTATGTGGTTAAGCTTTTATCTATTTGTTATGCTTTAGTAATACAATTTACAATGTCTGTATTAATGTGGAATGTTGATTTCTTAAATTTTTAGTTATAATAGGTTTTGGTAAACTGAAGTTTCTTTGCCTGTGGTGATCCTTGGCTTTCAGTTTGTTGCGATTACAGCTTCTGGAATGTCAGAGATGTGTTATGTGAATTCAGGGACTAGGGCAGTGTCTTTCAGAAATTCTCATTCATTGATTTAAGGGACTTGCTAGGGTGATCTTTAAGTTTTTACCTAATCTCGGTAATGGTCCATTTGAATAACTTTAGGAATATTCATCAACATTCTCTTCTTTTATTTATTTTTTTCCTCAGGTGACGATGCTCAATTTGAAATGGACATCTAATCCCCAGGACGCTTGGCAAGCGCTCACATAACTTGTGTACCTGACTTGGCCGATAGGATCATTTAACGACAAATCTGTAAATGGCGCAATCTTGCATATAGAAACCTGTCCCTCCGGGTGCCAAAGGTCAACGCAACTAGGCTTTTCTTTTGTTTTTTTTGTTTTTTTCATTTCCCCCTTCCACCATCTCCCTTCTTTATTTCTCCCCCCGTGGTAAATCCCACCCCACCTACAATATAGCGTGTGGGTGGTGAAGGAACTTTTGACTGATTTCAATGGCTTAATGTTGGCAAACGAAAATAAAGTTTGCCAATTTGTACTGTAGCTTTGAAAATACATGTGAATGATGGGTGGTAGAAATGGTAATTGTGGAACTTTAATTGCATCCTGTTATTTTTTCCCTTATAAAATATATATCTATATAAAGCCCACTAAATATTTGGAGAGATGCTCAGGCCATAGTACATATGTTAATTTGAAATCAATTTGCCTGAATCCCTGTACAATAGTCTGGATCTCTTCAAAAGCAAAAAAAAAGTATTTTGGTGCATAATGAACCCAGTGTCTTCTCACTGCTGCTCTTTTAGCACTTTGCTTTCTGTTATAGGCCTGTTCAAGTCTTATACTAGGCCCATATCCAATGCAGTGTATGGATGCTGCCTGTTTTAGAAATGCATTTGTTTGGACTGATGGATTTTTGTAGGTTAAATCAATCCGTGTCCATTTTTGATTTAGTTGGGAGTGACTGTATAATAATCAAATACAATTTGTAGTCTACCCCAACATTGCTTTCTGCTTAAATTGCTATTCTATCAATCAAAAAATGGACTAAAGACAGAGAGAGTAATTTTAAAATCTTTTTCTGTGTCTGTAACAAAGTTAGTTGCAGGAGTTGTCACAATGATGGGTTTGGTATTTGTTGTTTGTTTTTTTTTTTGTCTTTTGTTTTTTTCTTTTAACCAGGTGATTCCCTTTAAAATAATGTACTTCTGGGTTACCTCTTGTTTTCTGGCATAGCACTTCCCAAAACAAATGGGTTTTGAGCTGAAATTTTGAATTTGCCTCTGTAAAGGAAAATGAGTGTTCCTGAAAGGGTCACAAAGTGCATTAAAAAGAATTATTAAAAACACCTAGCAAAATGTGGAAGAGAACATTTGACAATACTTGGTATCCGTTTGTATGCAATTCTTTTTCTTTACATGTTTGGCATGACTTTATCCACTTTCTAAACCCGTCACCAAAGTGAATAAAACCTTTTTTTTTTTTTTCTTTTTTTTTGTCCCTTTTAATAATATAGATGTAAAATGTATTGGCCAAACATGATCAAATTTTAGTTTTTGTGGCTTGAAATGATCATTAGGTGCTAACAAACTTTGCATCAAATGTGTGGTTGTTCCAACTATAAAATTGTATTGTTTTGGATTTTAATTTTTCTCCCCTTCCGCATAACACAATCCAGATGGTGGACAATCTCTAAGAATGTGGGTTGTTTTGCCTTTTTGTCTCATCAAAGAAGGTTCTATTGAACTGTAGGCTAATTTTGAAGGAATAATGGACCAGATGGCTTCTAACATATGTACTGCCCCATAACAATATAAATCTAATTTGCTGTACTCTATTTTTGTTTTTCACTTTGTGCAAACCTTTTTCATGGGATGTTATAAAACAGGTGAATTTACAAACAAAAAGATAAAATGATTAAAACACAACCAAACACTTGGTGTATTAGCCTGGTTTGCTTTTCCGATGAATGTAGTAAGAAAATTAATTTCTTTACGTACATGTGCTATGAAACGTAGCAATTTAACTTTGCTTTCTGAAAAAAAAAAAATGTGAATGATTTGTAGACTGCTGTCAAAAAAACAAAACAAAAAACTGTTCTTACTAGTATGTGTATTTGTGTACTTATGTATGCAAGCCCATATTATGCTTGTAGACTGAGGCAAAGGTGTGGATGACTGCCAACTTTTACAGTTCACTTTATGTGGAAATGTCAAGTTTATTAGTGTTTCATAACTTAGTAGGGAGTTTTGATTTTACTTGGGTGCTCATTATAATTGTGGAAGTGAACCAAGTGTGGCATCAGAGCATTTGTTTCACTAATGTAATGCCGATACTGATATAGTAGCTGTAGTTTTCCTAGCAAATGTGTTTAACTTCACACATTTGAAAGAACAAAACATCTGAAAAACTAGTGTTTCTTGGGGGTGAAAATTATCGAAATGCCAAGCAGAAAACCACATTTAAGACTTTCTACATACTGATGCGTGGGTTTTTTTTGTGTCTTGTGTTTTATAACTGTATATACTCTGATATGTATAGGATCGCAAAAACAATTGTATGCAACACTTCCAAATCACTGAAAAGAAATATAATTGTTTTTTTTGTTTTTTTTACATAGAATACTGGATAGTTGGACTTACGAAGAAGAGTGCATAGAATTTCTTATACCTTAAATGAACATTGCAGCTTAATGAGAAAATATGCAGTGTTGATTATAATTTCTTACTGTTCCACACAATTTTTTGTGGCAAGATTTTAAGGTCCACATTAGCAAGAGAAATACATGTTTTTTATTCTTTTTTTTGTTTAGCTTTTGTCCAACCTAAAAACATCTGTCCCATCACCAGTTTAAGAGAAGGAAGTGTTACCTAAAAGTACCCACATGGGGAAAACATTTCTTAAACATAAAACCCTAGATCTTTGCTCTGCCCCTATGTAGTGAATAAGAGCTCCCCTCCCATTGAATTCCCACGTGACCCAAAGCCAGATGGCGTCATACATCTAAATGTTGCTGCTGCAGCTCACAGTGCAGAAGGACTCAAATTGCCAGTGCAGTTCAAATACTGCATCTGGTTTTAGGGTCTTAAATTTGGAGGCAATCACATATAAAAATGAGCATTCTAGGAAAACTAGTGTTTTTTGGGTTTTGTTTTTATAATCTGAAATACACTTGAAAGTAAATAAAATTCCTATGTCATACTATGACTTTTTAAATGTGTATAATGCATCAAGTGTATGACCTGTTGTAGGCTTGAAAGGAAAAAATAATGCCAGGTGAGAATCTGAAATCATACATAAAGGGGCGGGGATTCAATTCTCCCCAAAGTACCGCCACACTAAAACTATTACCGGTATTAGTGCGCGTAATTAACGTTATTACGGTAGTTCTAACGCCGGCATTTTGCTCACAGCTCCCTGAGCTGCGAGCAGAAAGCCGGGTTAATATTACCGTAATCACGGTAATATCTAGAACGCGTCGATACTTCGGGGGGAATTGAATTCTCCCCTGATAATATGAAAGTGTAACGATTTGTGAGAATCAAAACAAATCGCCTGTTCTAGGGAATGAGAATGTGACCATACTGTCAGATAATCCAAACATTACTATTTTGCATTAAGTTACTGTTCATGTATGCTCCAGTCTGTGTGGCCCTTCTCCAGTCACAGTCTAGTTAAGGGCTGTACAATGCTAAGGCTGCAGTGGTTAGTTATGAACCTATGCAGCAATGTTTGTAAAACTCAGGTATAAAGAAAACAAATCTTGCTTTGTGTTCACCCAGACTATTTTAAGATAGATTTCTTGTACATAGCTGCTGTATTCTGTTGTACAGAATTTTACGCACTTGTTGTGAAGCTCTGTAAAACTGAATTTAAATTTTGTTCTTCATATCCTCAGTGGAATTTGTGCATGCAATTTCTATTACAAAGGCTAATTTTTACAATTTTACACAAGTTTTTTTTTCGTGAGCAATTTAAAGGGGATATTAACTAACATTTAGTCATTGACATACACTTGCCCAGACAATCATATTTGTCAAGAAGTTTCACTTTAAGCACTTATTTTCTCAAAAGTTTTGAAAGGTTTCTATCTTCAAAGTATCTTTGGTTAACATGTATTTCAAACAACCAGAGTCATGGGCTGTGTAGACTGATGTCCCTGTCACTTTGTGATTACATTTCTGATTGCTGCGAAATACTAGTCTACTACTTGAGAAAATATGAATTCCTCATTAAGAGCTAGCTGTTGGACATTAACAATGTTATGGATGGGGTCATTGTTCATACACAGCTTTCTAGCCAATAGTTGTCTTATATACATGACTGTGCAAGTCAAGGTGGATCCTCATTCAATTCTATTGGGGGGGAGTGAAGGGGGGAATTAACTCCTTAAAATGAAATGCTGACAAATGTTACTGCCTGGTCATTTAATATTTCATTGAAAACAAAGTGAACATCTAAAAGTGCACCTGTCAACGAGACACAGTGGAGGCAGCCGTTTTGTGAGTGGAATAATATGTTTGTGAGAACGCAGCTATCCATTCAACAGGAACCAGTGATGACATCCTGTGAACACAACTGATGTAATGTACCTTTTCACTGCTAATGGTGCAAGCTTTGTGGCTTTTTGCAGTTGGTGAAATAGCCTGCAGGGGTCAGCAAGTGAATATGATGTTTTTTTTGTATGAGAAGCTAGTGAGCACTTTGCAAAATTGACCTTTACCACAAACCTTGTAAATTAAAATCTGAACTGTTCTGAAATAATTGTTTATGTCCATTATTTAAATTCTGTTTGCCTCTGACTTTCTAAGGGTTTTTTCTCCCCACTCTCCTCCTCCTACTCCTCCCTTTCTGTTGTATTTAATAGCTTTCTAAGGAGGGCTTGGAAATGTCCTTGCCTTTAGACTATTTCACAACTTCAGACTTCTTACCTTTTAACATTTTACCAACACACCACAATAAAGGTTTTATCAAGGTGTAGGGAAAACTTATCCTTCTTCCAACGGTCTGTGTGATCATTCTATACTCTAAGCAGTGTTGCTCCCTGGCTGATTACATTTTCTCACAGCTTGTTTAGAGTGTTGAAATGTTTTTAGCAGTCTAATGTTTTATTTTATCTGTGATTTAACAAGACTACGGGCTAGATTTATCCCACAAATAAAGAAAAGTATAGTGATTGCACAACTTGTAAACAGTACCTATCGCCAATACCCAACTGCTCGTAGAACAGATATATATAATCTGTTCAGATATGTTTACTGTTTTTAAATATTTACTACAATCCAAAGGAGGAAAAAAGAATAATGACCTAAATAATGACCTAAATAAGCACTCCAGGTACATATATTCACCTATATGTACCTGGAGTGCTTATTTAGGTCATTATTCTTTTTTCCTCCTTTGGATTGTAGTAAATGTTTGCACACATGACCTTAGCACCCCCCCACATTATAGTATATCTATTAGTGAGGTAGGGTACTATCCTGTGCGGAGCGGTTTTTCCTATTCCCCTTTCCCCATTTTTTCCATGATACTACCTGTTTTTAAATATGTATAGTTACCTTTTACTTGCCTGAGTGGAGTTATTTATAAGGACAACTGGTAATCATGAAATTACTGAGAGACTATTCTATGCTAGGATCATGCTTTTGGTAATCCTTAAACGTTCTGTGACATCAAATTTTAAAGAATGTACCACCTGACACAAATTCCCATGCAAAACAATACCTAAGGCTTTGCAGGCTTCAGTACTAGATGGAGTAAATTTTCCAGGACTGGTTTACTGCAATGTACCGGAGACTCTTTTTCAAGCCTCTTCTATTGAGTTTAGTTTTCAAATCTGTGTAACTTGCATTTGTGTTCTATGGGGCATATTTTCCGCCGCGGAATAAGTATTACCGTTATTACGCTGCTCCCTGAGCAGCAAGCTGAAATGCAGCGTTTAATGTACCGTAATAGCGGTATTTACGTGCACTATTACCGTAATGACTGTAATAGTGCGCACGCAGAGTTACTTTTAGGCATTAACGCCAACAATTGAGTACGCACCTAAAAGACATAGAACTCCCTCCTCTCCTTGAGGGATCCTATGCTTGGGCCCTTGCAGGCACCAGTTCCTATTACATGACTCATCACACTGGTGATATTTAAATAATGTGGTCTTTATTGGGTGTTGTTGATACTGATTGGATGGATGGGGTTGGGCCACGAAGAAGGGACCGTTACCTGCACCAGTGGAGGTGTGTGCCTTGGTAACTCACAGGGTCGACCAGGGCTTAACTTGTAGCATATTGTTGTATGCAGTTTAGTTTTACCCATTTCATGTTTGGCTTTTTATTTTTTTTGTTCTTTTTTAATTTATAACTATACATTGTGCAATCTGGAAGAGAAGTAGGTAGTACTGCTAAAAATATTGTGCCTTAGATACAGTTGTGTTGGGGATTCTCTCCAATGGTTCTGTATGTGTGGGAAAGTTATGACACTACACTTTTCATAAGTCTTGCACGCATTTTGGACATGATTGGAATGTGTATATACATCACTCCTGCCGTCGCAGGTGCCAGAGGTATCAGCTTGACCAGACATTCCAATGTGTTTGGTGGGCAGCTCTTCTGTGAGTCGGGTGCGGATGTTTGGAAGCTGCAAGTGAAGATATTCCAGTGTTAAGAAAGCAATTTCCAAAAAGAAGAAAAAAAAAAAAGCTTTTTGGGGACTCCTGGGTTATTGTATATTGTGGCTGAATTCTAAATCTGATATATGCATTGCACCTAGGACAAGAACTATGCCATTAAAACTGTATTGTTTACTCCTCCACATAAACAAAGGTATGAGCTCCTGGAATAGCAAGGGAAGAAATGAACTGCACATGATCAAAGAGGTTGTTTTTTTTGTCACAGTCAAACCTAGACCTGGTTGGTGGACTCACTGCATTCCACCCCTCATAGATTAGACTACCTGCCCAAGCATCCACAAGGATTAGTGCAGTTTTCAGTTGCTTGTTTGAATTTATGGCAGGGGTGAAGGATTGGGGTTGCACCAATTGATTGGAACTTCCGAGCCCTTGCTACTTTGTCTATTTCAAAGTGTGTGAGGAGGGGGATTGCAATTGTTCTAGGTTTAGTAGAGCTCTACAGCTGCTCGAGGTAGGTGTCCAATCTCCAGGTAATTCTGAATTGTATGGTACCCAATGCTGATTTAATGAAATGACTGGTGTTTATCTGTAATGCAGTGGGTTTGGCTTGCAAATATAGGTAGCAGTGGTATTGAGTAAAAAAACCTTTGTCTGCTAAGACTTTAGTTCTTATCTCGGCAGTGTCCAAACTTCAGAATCCAGAAAGCAGACAACAAATAGTCTCAAAATATCAAGGTCACTATCCACCTGCAGTTTATGCATTAAATGATACCAACAGGCCTTTAAAACTGTTATCCAGTGGTATTGTACCTTTTGGAAAAACAAAAAATGAGTATTGAAAACAAACAGATTTTAAGCTCTAGAGGCGCTAGTGACAATCAGAAATTGTGAAAAAATAACACTTAACAGTAATAATTACTGTAAAATTACACTATTGGGGAATCGGTATTTGTCCCTTTTTTTGTATTCCAACTGCATATGAACTACCCGGTGGAACTCGCATATATAAAGAAAACCCGTTTGACCACTGCGGATCCTATTGAGATGATGTTGTGCTACTGAACTTTGGGACCCATAGCACAGATTATTGTGACTATGAACTTTTTGTATATATGTTTTTATTTACCATGTTTTATGCTTGTTCAGGTATTGTTTGACACTTAGATTCCCTCTTACGCCATTACCTCCCTTTTTGCGCCTTACCCCGATTTTTGTGCTCATTTCATATCTGTGGAAAGTTATAGGTATTTCCAAGGGCTGTTTAGGCTGCATTCCCCATCCTTTCCCTTATCTAATAGGAGCGCAGGTGGGACTCTGTATTTATCTATTTTGAAGATTATTAAGGGAGTGGATGTCCTTCAGGAGCTGAGTGTCCAGGTATGGCATGGTCAACCCTGCCCAAACGAAAGGGACATCATGTGCCCAAGATGGCCATGTCATACCCTTACGCAGATACATTGCTGTCAATTTGTCAAAGCTGACTGTAAATCCCAAGACAGAACCAATTTCTACTATGGAGGGAGAGATAATTCTGGATTAGAAATACATATCATGAGTCTGCGAAAGCTGTCCGTTTGAGTTAATTGTTTCCAACCTAAATCCCTTTCAGGAGACTCCAGTTTGGCAACACCCTGAGGATTGAGTCCAAAAGTAGGTTAAAGAGCATAGGGCAGAGAGGGCATCCTTGGCGAATGTCACGAAACATTGTCAGAGGCAGGCCTGTGATACCATTGACCAATAGAAATGTAGTAGGGAAAGTGTAAAAGAAAGCTATCAAAGCCCTGATGTCAGTGTCAAAACGTTTATGTGAGGACCGCGTGGAGAAATGGCCAGGCCACTGTGTCAAATGCCTTCTAGACTAAGAAGCATGTTCGATGTGGAGCTAGGATTGGATGCCACAATCTCTGAAATCGCTGATCTTATTCCCTTGACCGAATGAAGGGTGTTAACAAACCTCAGTTAATGGGGAGTAAGCAAGTGGGGGATGATATGATGACTTGCAGCCTATCAGCCATTATGTTGGCCTGTAATTTATAGTCCAGGTTCAAAAAAGTAATTGGGCGGTTGGACCCTTCTAATTGGGGGTCTTTGCCTGGATTGGGGATTAGAACTGTATGGGCCATGTTGAAGGAGGAATAGGTTGGGCGATCTCTATGTAGTTTACAAAATTTCTCGGACGGGACAGCCCCAAGACGCCCCTAAGGGCCTTCTAATATTCTGCAGTAAACCTGTCCAGGCCGGTCCTGGAAATTGCTGGAAAACTTTCCAGAAATTGGAGTGCTTCTCTGTGGGCATCGAGGGCTATGTCTGATTGTGTCAAGATAGAAGTCTCCGCTGATGTCTTGCAAATGGCCTCATAGGTTTCTCTCATTTTATTTTAGTTATGATTAGATACATAAGCAATAATATGGCCTTGTATGACCACATTCAAGGCATCTCAGAAAAGTATGGTTTCATCCTAGTGGTCAATGTTATCCTCGAAATATTTAGCCCAGCAATGTCTCAAGGGAAATCTCCAGTGCCAGGTTTTCCAGCCTTAGTGTGGTAATTGCAAGGTAATGGAGACCACAGTGTGGTCAAAAATAACTTTCATCTATGTCTCTATTACGAAGCAATAGCATCAATGAGTCAGAAACAATTATATAATCTATTCTTGAAAATTACGCCAGAGTAAAAGAAATATGTCCTGTCCAGCGGGTACAGAAGAGCCATGGATCAACCCCACCACGACAGTCAGGAAAAACAGCCAGAGTCAGACAATCTGACAGTGAAAGTATTACTAAACTGTCGCGTTTTGGATTTAAAACAGTCCCTGGCTACAATCAGACTGCGGGTGTCTTGGTGTAAAACTAGCTGGATAAGAGAGCAAAAGACATCCTATTGTGTCGTGATTGGGGCATAAATGTTGAGAAAGGTAAATTTAGTATGATTAATATGTATATGGACCACAAGATAACGCCCATTCGGGTCTACAACTGTGTCCAAAACAGTGCATTGAAGGTGCTTGGCAATTACTATAGCGATTCCTCCCCCCCAGATTTCATAACATGGGGAACCGAGAAGCAGTCTCCTACCCAGCCAGCTTGCATAAGCACAATTTGTGTCTAAGCAAAGCTATTATATGCAGGGCTGTCGTTACTTATCTTTCCTGAAGATTCCATTAAAATGTAGACACACTTTTTTTCAGTGTGTTTGGACTTGCTGGTAATCGTTCACTTACAGTTATCCAGGTCCAGATCTCCCTTAGTGATCCTGGTCAGCTTAGTTCATAAAAGCCCACATTTGCAGTCTCTCAAAAGGAACCTCTATACAATCAGTAGGGTTTATGGACTCCCCTAGTTTCTTAGTATTGTTTCTGACACTCTCTTATATGTTACTATATTCTCTGGCCCCTGCGGTGCTTATCAGAATCTCTATCTATTACTCTCTCATCTACCTCAAAAGCCTCAGTGCTCAAGTATTGTGCTTTCCGCACACTTTTCCTTGTCTCCTGAAATCCAGGGCTGGACTCTGCCCTGTCACAATCCTGTAAGGCTCGCTAATTCCTTGTCTAATGTTTCTGATGTGCGAACACACTTTGTGTTACTCGCTGAGGTACAGCACTGTTTCTCACTGATTGTTCCCTCAAATCTTTTCTCTGTCACCTCAGTCAGGACTCTTGCACCTACTGTCTCCTCATGCTGACTCTGTCGCCTCTTCCTTGTGCTGCTATACGCTGTTCATCCACAGTCATTTCTAACCTCCTCAGCAGGCATGGCATTATGTAGTCCTTTGGGTGCAATCGCGACACCCAACTGTTGGTATTGTGCATATGTATTGGTACTTTTGTTTATTGTTCTGTACTGTTATACCCTGTATAGTCTACTGTTTGTACTATGTGCGGCGCTGCGGAAACCTTGTGGCGCCTAACAAATAAATGATAATAATAATAATAATACACAGTACTGTTCCTTGTCCCTTACCAAGTCTGGAATAATTCTGTCTTGTCATGGTTGCCACAGTCTCATCTGGGAGGTCTAAGTGAGGGCTATGCAAGAAACCCTGAATGTGAAGAAATAGAGCTGGGACAGAGGTGTTTTGTTTTGGAAAGGGAGTATATTTTGCCACCCCCCCATTGGAGGTGCATTTCTCCTGTCTGTTAGTTCAGAAAAAGTGGGGAGATTGGATGGAGGATGCTCTTTCCAGGCATACCCAAGGTGTCAGGATTGGTAGCTTTATGGCCTCCCTGGCGTGAGGTGAGATGATGAACATGAATATGCTAGCTGAGCCGGATGATGGTGTTAGGCAATATTAGCAAGGACATGAATGCATATTAATAAGAGTTATTTGCATCCAAGGTTCACTATTTGATTACTCAACTCCAATATTATTTATGGATCTGGAGGTTTATGGTCAGGCGATGGTAGTTGTTATATTTAAGCCCAGCAAGAACTGCTCTGACTAATTACCCCCACAGGCTGCAGCCACAGTTTCATGAAACAGTGTGCCCATTGAGTTTCCATATGCGACACAGTGCTTCTGCGTGAAATTACTTTTAAAATTATTATATAAATGTTTTAGATGCTTAGAGTAGAGTTTTATATGTACTCAACCTGGTGGTATAGTGTCAGCAGTCACGGCGGTGCCCGCGGCCGCCGCGACTCTTCCCATCCTGCTTGTGAAGTTCTGCACGTCTCTATGACGACCGGGGCGTCGCTTCCGGTTCCTACGTCTCGGTTGCCTGGGCAACAACCGGGACGCATTTTCCTCCCTGCCGCCGCGCCCGGCCAGCTGTCAAACAGCCGCGTGCGCGCATGGCTATACAGAATCAGCCAATTATGGCTGATTAGCTTGTTAAATTAAATCTGCTGGGCGCACTTTGTCATTGGCTGCTGGTGCCAGCAATTAATTAGGCAAGTGCTGAGAGCACTTACAGGGCCTGTTTCTGATTGGTCATCTGCACTATTTAAGGCAGTGAGGACTGAGCCTCACTGCCGGTTATAGCGTCCTGCCTCCAGTACTGCTGTCTGCTCCTGTACTATTGTTTGGTGTGGAACCTGTGATTGATTACTCGTGTATTACCTTTGCCCGTCCATGGATTCTGAACCTGTGCTAGTGACCCTGACATATCGCCTGTCCCTGGATTCTGAACCTGTGCCTGTGTCCTTGACCCTTTTGCCTGTACCTGACATCCTCTCTGGTGCTCTGTTCAGTCCGCTGACCTCTGGCCTGCCACTATACTGTGCGCTACCTCGCTGTACCTGTGTGCTGCCGTGTTAGCATAAACTGATACTACTCTGAGTATAAGACCTGGGGGCATCCGAGTACCTTTGAGCATAACCAGTCTCTACGGGAAAGGCGGCTGCTAAAGGTGAAGACCTCTTCTACCTGTTCTATGAGTTTATGTCGCACTGGTGGCCATAACATATATAGTGGATGGATCCCACTGGTGTTTTAGGCCTTCCTTGCCCTCAAGTTCTTGGAATAAAGGAAAGCTGTGCTGGGAGCCCGCACAAATTCACATGAACCCCAAAGCAAGTGTGAGAGAAGGAGACTGGCAGTATTCAAGCTACTGTAACCCAATTGGGAATTTGGGAGCAGCATTCCTAGGGCCCCTTCTGATGTATCTAATGTATCCTGTCAGTGGGCTGTTTCTTGGTAGCCCCAGGGAGAAAAGCACCACAACCAATCTCAAACAGCTGCGGCTGCTGTAACTGTTGAACTGCTGCTGAGGTCTGTTTCCTACTCTCCTGGAGCCATAGTTGGCTTGGAGAGGGCTCCAGACCTCAAGGACCGAAGTCCTGGAAGCAGTTTGGGTAAGGACACTGATTAAAGGAACAGGACTGGATTATCCCCCTCAGTGTGTGTGTGTGTGTGTGTGTGTGTGTAAAAACTGTATAAAAGGCAGAAATGTCCCATGTAAAGTGTGTGAACATAAGCTACCATTAAATGGATGTTGTTTTGCAATAGCTCTTTTAAAAGCTAGTGCAGAGCAGTAAAAGCTGCTATTGCTAAAGATCCTTCTTTATTCTACAAGTTCTAAAAGTCCACTAAGCAGTTAAGAGTATCCTGCCACAGTTTCCATCAAAGAGGTGCTAATGCAGTTATGCTCACCACCCAGAGGCTCTATCTGCCAATGAAGGCGCCTGGTGCTGGCCAAGCAGTATGAATAGGAGAGGTCCGTAACAGTGGGTTACTGATGGTAAGAGAAATCCCAAGCCAAACTGTAAATCCAACCCCTAGACATGGTGGCAATAGAAGCCAAGCTGTTACCCCATCTACTCTCAAACTTTTACTAACCTGACACACATTTAACTTCAGCTGTTAAAATCTTAGCAAAAATCTTGGTCTCAGTAATGAGATTTTGAGTATTATTCACACAGATTAGACAGACTTCATGTCTGGTAATTCTACTGTTATTTTGTGATTAAGTCCTAATCATGATTTAATAAAATAAAAGTATAACCTATATAAATGATTATTCAACCAGATATGACCTATTTTAATATGTAAACTCACAAATTGCAAATAATTAATGGGTTAAAGCTGTCAGTTTCTCCTAGTCATTTTAGTAAATATACCCCTTGGTGTTTCATGAAGATTGTTTAACAGCATTAGGAATCTTTGCTGTCCAGATTTCTAATGTCGTACCTTCTAATGCGCTCTGGCTTAGTCTCTGCTCATTATATAACGGGTTTAGATAAAGGGAACTAAAGCATTTATCATTGAATATTCAGTTTTGTTTTTAAACTATGGTTCCGGGTCTGCACTAGGGACTCTGTGAAATGTCACAGCAATATTATAGTTATGAAGTGATGAAATGCAGAGTATATTGAAGAAAGCATTGGTATATTTCCTTTCTGTGATCCCATGGAATAGTGTGGAAGAAAACAATTTTCAGGATGTCAAACATATATATGCATACTGAAACATCAGTGCTATCCATCTCCATTATATTTGCTAAGTTGTTGTTTGCGAACAGTAGTTCAGACTGGCTTATTATGGTGTATGTTATGGTGTATGTACAAAATGCACAAATATTGAACCTGCAGCAATGTTACCTTATAATTATGAAAAACCACCAGCAACCTGTTTTCCAGATTGTGTAAACTAGGATAATGGAATCACACTGAAACGCACATAGTATATTACCAGACCTGCCACCTTTAAAAAATGTTTAAGGTTATCTGTGAAGGATGCTCAGTAAGAGCATCCAAGCCAGTGATTGGCCACAGGCTGCCCTAGAGCTGCATGAGCAGCGGAGGGCTGGTAAACTTTAGCCCGGGGGGACAAGACTAGACTCAGCAGCCGATTAGGAACATTTTAAAAGAAAACAAAGGAGGTGGCCCAGTGACTCAGCCCATGTTAGCCAATTATAGGACCAGCCTGGGGGGCAGATGCCCCCTAGCCAAGCCTGCCCCTGCGTATGAGGATCCTTTGAGCCATTATCTGCACCCCCAGCTCTTTCCTGCTTTATTGTCAGATTTTTGGGTGATGGCTTGTAACACTTGTTTTAAATATCTGCTGATATGTTGTTACAGATAGGTGTCTCTTTCATTAATTAAATGTATTTTTTTATTACTGAGATTAAGAAGTTCAGATGTGTTTCTGGTTGCCCATCACTGATCCAAACACAAAAAATATAAACAATGTAACTGCAGTATTAGATACAGACCTGACCTCATAATAAACAAAACATAAGTAACATTTGAAAATGGTCATAGAAACATGCACACAATAGCAGTGTACATCTTATACTAATTGGTACAGAGGTGCTCAAACGTAGTCCTCATTCATCATGATGTTCATCATCAACATTTATTTATATAGCGCCAGCAAATTCCGTAGCGCTTTACTAATTACTGACCTAGAAAAATTGATTAACTCACCTATGTATAACTAAAGAAATCCTGAAAACATGAACTGTTGGTAGCTCTTGAGGACTGGGATTGAGCACCTCTGACTTAGTATATCAAAGTCGTGGCTCAGCATATTGGGAGGCAAACTGAGACATCTGTGTAGAAGTGCCTACAGAGATTACATTATCACAGCAACTGACCCAACATCACTGTGCGTATGAAAGCGATCGCCATCTCTGTTGATGACCCTCTGAAAATAGAGGTGCAGCAGCAAAATATACCAAAAAATGCTAATGTTCTTCATGCAAAGTTCTAAATGATTGGTTTATACCTTGTCAGTAATTATTAAAGTGGCAACATTTACCTTGTATAACATACACTATTTTTATGGTAGTTTGTATAAGAAATGAGAAGGATGCTGTTACAGTTGTGGCTTTAGGCATCCTATAGATTAGGAATACCACTGATTATAACAATATGTAATAAGATATCATAAGGTATCATGTGTAATCCTGTTATAGCATGTTGCATTAATAATGCTTGGACTTGTTAAGCTATGCTTCCATTTAAAAATGGCTGCATCTAGCAGCCCTTGGTGCTACAGAGAAAAGCACATTACTTTAATGTAGTGTTTTCACATTTTCACGGTTTTACAACTGGGATATTCAATATATTGTTATACTGCTTTTAAGCATATTTATTTTTACATAGAAACAGAGAATTTGAGGGCAGATAAAACACGTTTGACCTCTACCACCTCTGATGGGAGGCTATTCCACTTATCCACTACCCTTTCTGTGAAATAGTTTTTCCTCAAATTTCCTCTGAACCGACTTTTCTCCAGTTTCAGTGCATGTTCTCGAGTTTTAGTATTTCTCTTCCTTTGAAGAATGTTTCCTTTCTGTACCTTGTTAAAACCCTTGATATATTTGAAAGTTTCTATCATTTTTCCCCGTTCCCTTGTTTGCTCCAAACTATACATATTAAGATCCTTTAGTCTTTCCAGGTAAGTGTTTTGCTGTAGGCCATGCACCATTTTTGTTGCCCTTTGTACATTTTCTAATGTATTTATATCCTTCTGGAGATATGGCCTCCAGAACTGAACACAGTACTCTAGATGAGCCCGACCAGTGACCTATACAGTGGCATTATGACTTCTTTCTTTCTGCTACTGATTCCTCTCCCTATGCAGCCAAGCATCTGACTTGCCTTTCTCATTGCTTTGTTACATTGCTTATCTGCCTTTAAGTCACCTGAAATAATGACTCCTAGATCCCTTTCCTCTTCAGTAGTTTCCATTATTATGACATTAATACTATATTTAGACTTTTTTGAGCCCAAAGTCTATGATTTTGTTATTTTAACCTGTTGTTGTTGTTACTCTCTTGACCATTCCTCTATTCTACCTAGATCATTAATCATTTGTTTTACCCCTCCTGGTGCGTCTACCCTGTTACATATCTTTGTGTCATCCACAAAAAGGCAACCTTTCCCTTCAATACCATATTCAATGTCACCAATAAAGATATTGAAAAGCACTGGTCCAAGTGTAGAGGACTTACCTGTCCGGGGCCGTCGTCATCCCTCGGGCGGCGGTCCCCTCCGTTCAGCCGGGACGGTGAGCCAATCAGGGCTCACCTCCCGGCCATTTCAAAAAGAAGCATGGCGACGGACCAATCCGGGCCCGCCATGTCATCACGTGGCGTCGCGTCGACGCTACGTGATGACGCTAGCGCGGCGCCGACTATTTAAGTCGGCGCGCGCGCCGCCATGTTCAGTTCGACGGCGGAGAGAGTCAGAAGAGGACGTGTCGCGGAGAGCTGCGGGATCAAGACCAGAAGAGAAGCCAGCGGAGACCAGCAGTGGCGGCAGAGAGCCCTTGTTAGGGCTAAGAGCGCCTCTGCTGCCTGAAGACCGGCGGGATCAAGAACAGAAGACAGCGGAGACCAGCAGTGGCGGCAGAGAGCCCTTGTTAGGGCTAAGAGCGCCTCTGCTGCCTGAAGACCGGCGGGATCAAAAGCAGAAGCCGGCGGCAGAGCAGAGAAGCAGCGGCAGGCGGGGAAGGAGTCCAGGAGAAGCTCCCCGAAGACAGCCCCAGGTAAGGCCTTGCCAGGCAACTCCTCTCCCGGGCCCACGCCCGCAGTACATATAATAAAGTCGGGCACAAGGCCCGTTGGCACTCTAAAGTAGGGGCACAAGGCCCAGGGACCTGGGCACTAGGCCCCAACGAAGTAGTGGGCCAGTAGGCCATTAGTATACTGATATAAAGGGGACAAGCCCCTGTTAGTTAGAAAGGGGGACTCAGAGCCCCAGGTGTACAAGGGCACAAGGCCCTTAGGTAGTTAGGGCATAAGGCCCTAGTAAGTGGGCTCAGAGCCCTGAGTTAGAGAGGGGGCTGAGGCCCATTAGTCAGAGTAGAAGGCTCTGTGTGTAGCTGGGCAGAGACCCATGGTGTGTAGGGCATAAGGCCCTGGTGGTGTGTGGTAGAGGCGTGGGAGCCTCGTGAGAGTAGGCGCGGTCCTGTGTGAGGTGAGCACACGTGGTTAGGAGGTACGGTCGAGCGTAGGCTCCCGTGGTGCTGTAGCAACCTGCTGGTTGGCTAGCAGCGGTGTGTTCGGGTAAGTAGCGGCAAAGTACTGTAGACTGTATTTATTCTGTCTGTGTGGCGAGTGTAGTTTACATTACAGTATTTTGGTGTGCTTCCTAGCTGTGTCCAGGGGCAAGACGTCAGGCCCCCATTAAAGGTAGGCTCTTGTTTCCTGTGGTTTTCCTGTGCTAACCCGTGCTGTGGGGGACAAGTGTAAGTACCAGCATACACATAGTCAGGGGAGAACACATGTAGTTTTCCTGTCCCTTAGGTCCCCGGGGTCACACTGGTACCCAGAGGGGGGTGGCTGAGTGAGTTGGTGGCAGTACAGCACACCTTGAGGCAGTTCCAGGGGCGGCCGTGGTTCTGATCAAGGGTCCTCAAGGCCGGTTCCGTGCAGGTGGACCTGTGGTTCCGGACGTAGGGACACGTGTGAGATACCCGAGTACAGGCAGTCGGGCGGTTCAGTTCGATCGGCTGTTCCGTGCGGCAGTCGGCCCGCGGGTTAGTGTGCTGTTTTACTGAGCCTCAGCCGGGCTTAAAGAACCCGTACTTAGGGCCTGTGTGTGACTCCATAGCAAGAAGGCAGCTTCTTGGTAAGACCTGGGTGAGGGGGTTAGGAACCGCCCTCCGGTTTAGGCTGTGAACACCGGCTGGTGTTCCCCGTAGCGTGTAACTAGTAGTTCCGTTAGTGCACCACATTTAGTTAGTCCTAGTGTTTGACTTAGTTGCATTGCCGACCATTAGAACGTTGTTAGGGTCGGGTCGCCGTTGTAGTTAGTCCAGTTTGTGGGTGCCATCTTAGTTCACGGAGAGCGTAGAGGGAGGCTGTGTGTCTTGTCATCCGCAGGAGTCGGGAAGGTGCAGGAGAACCGGATCGGAAGTGGGAGTGTCCCGGTGAGTATCACGCTCGATTCCTCCTTTCGGTTAGGCCCTCACCGGCAGGTGTGTGAGGCACTTGAGGCGGGATTAGTCCTCGGATTAGTCTTGGCCTTCAGTGCCTGTAGTCCCCCGCGTCTTGGCAAGAACAAAGTGAGGAGGCGGCAAGGAGCTTGGACTGACCGTGTCTTCGTCCCTTGCCGTAGTCTCGGACAGCCCTTACTTGGTAGACTCGGTTTAACTGTGTGTTTCCCTCTTAGGCGTTACTTGCGGGCGTCCGGAGAAAACCCAAACCGGGACCGAGGTGGGATCCAGTCATCCACGCGGATCGTGGTAAATTCGGAGGTATTAGGAGGTAGTCGCCCTGTGAGGCACATCTCCTTTAGGGACCTTACACAAGTACAGATCCTTGGGGTACTCCACTGGTAACCTTTCCCTCATGTCAATGTACTTGATTTACTATAACTCTTTGTTTTCTAACCTGCATCCAAGATCGTATTCATTTAACCATCTTAGAATCCAAACCCAAGCTTTCGAGTTTATAGTGTGCGAAGTAGGACAGAGTCAAAAGCCTTACTGAAATCCAGATAAGCTACATCTACACCCCCCCCTTGATCTATTTATTTAGCAACCTAGTCAAAAAAGTCAATAAGATTTGTCTGACATGATCTTCCCCCAGTAAATTATGCTGTTTGGGATCCTGTAAGTTGCTGGATTTGGGATACTGTAATCTACAACTCTTTCTTCTAAGAATGTTTCTATCAATTTCCATACTACTGATGTAAGGCTCACTGGTCGGTAGTTGCTTGCCTCTTCCTTTCTTACACTTTTGTGCAGTGGGACTACATTCACTCTTTTCCACTATTACAGTATTCCCATTATGGAGGGATGCTTTAGGAATGTACCTCGTCATCGCCTAATCCAGTGAAAATGCTCTATTGCTGTTCCTGTGTATGCTTCTTTTTAACAAACTGGTAGGATAGCTCTATGTATACAACACATAACATGTTTTAATTACTATTTAACATTTGTGTTGGAGAATTAAATACATTTCCATTATTAAATATCCCAAAAGATAACACTAAGGGCTAGATTTACTAAGCTGCAGGTTTGAAGAAGTGGGGATGTTGCCTATAGCAACCAATCAGATTCTAGCTTTCATTTATTTAGTGCTTTCTACAAAATGACAGCTAGATTCTGATTGGTTGCTATAGGCAACATCCCCACTTTTTCAAACCCGCAGCTTAGTAAATCTAGCCCTAAGTGTTTGTTATCTCATTTTGAAGTAGATTTTGAGAAGTCTTAGCTGCAGATGTTTCTTAAAGACACTATAAACCTACAGTTAATATTATCTTTTTGTATTTGTCTAATGTAAATGTTAAGGAATGAAAAAAAAAATGATAGAAATGATTTTGCTTAAGACTTTACATAGTTTCTACAGTCCCATAAAAACTATTAAAAAAATCCATTACTGTAACTTTAAACATAGTTTTATATAAAATATTATCTGGTACAACACTACATTGAAAATATAACTTTCAATACATATATACATCTATACATAATCATTGTAATTGCCACGGCTGTTATTCATCATCTGTTTTGTTGGTGGCATAGAGGTTAGCATTGCTGCCTCTCAGTCTTGGGATCATGATTCACAATCCGGGCCCTATCTTTGTGGAGTTTGTATGTTCTCCATGTGTTTGCATGGGTTTCCTTTGGAAGCTCCGTTTCCCTCCCACAGTCCAAAACATACATGGTAGGTTAATTGGCTGGTGACGAAAATGGACCCTAATGTGTGTGTCTGTGTGTTGGGAATCTAGACTGTAAGTTCCAATGGGGCAGTAACTGACAAATATACTCTGTACAGCGCTGCATACTATGGTGGTGCTATATAAATAAAGGATGATACTAATAATATCCTGAGGTATGCCCAGAGTATGACGCCTAACAGTATAATTTATAAAGATGAACCAGGTGTCCACAAGTTCCGTCTTGGCTGACTGCCATGAAAAATTTGCCTCCATGCTTCATTCAGGAATAAGCAAACCACGGGTTACAAGTGGTGGATCTTTGTGCTCCAGGTGTCTGTTCATCGGCATCCACACTCTTCTACAATCATGGCTTCATGGCTTTGGAAGGCGACAGTCATATGATCGTAGTAAGCCATACTGAGAGAGCTCATCTTGATGGGAACGCAGCACACTTCTGGAGCCTTTTCTTTGTCATACAAGTTTACTAAGCTCTGAAAAGAAAACACATCAAGCCGTTAACTTGAAGTAGTTATGGTACAATTTAGGAATATATATTTGCCTAATGAAACATATTTTAACTTCCCCTAAGTTGGTGCTGATGTATACATAAAATAGCAAATAACTAGTGACTTCTGATAAGGGGAACTAATTTCCTATTGTCAGACTGTCTCTCTTTTTTCTCATTTTTAAAACTATGCAGTAAAACTACATACTTGAAGGAGTGATGTTATCTAACGCTGTTTTTGCATTTAACAAATATGCACAGAGTGTATGTTACAGCTATTTGTTTACTTGCTGTTGACCCCCCCCCCCCCCCCCCCCCCCGTCCTAGAATGTGTTATATTCACAAAAGGACCATTTCCATTTCAAATTATATATCTTATAGTGTAGTGAATTTTTACTCTCTTGTCCTGGTTCTAATATTGAGTATTCTTGGCATTCTTATGGTAAATCTGCTAGGTCTAATTGGGAACCTGGTACTCCAGTGCTGAGATTCCTCTTTATACAGAAAAAAAGAGATTGCTTTTAAGTTATATCAATCCCCCGTCATTCTAGCTCTTCCTCCTTATTGTTGCATACTATGACATACAGCAATTGATTCTGTACCCAAAACATGTTATAAGGTATAGAAGACTATTGCTCCTCTAGGGAATTAAGTAACTGGCTATTCCTTATAACTAATTTCTGGGTCATCCCACCAGGGTATATGTATTCTGTTTCTTTTCTATGCTAAATCTTATCACACTGCACATGACCAACCTTGTTGTTTTTTGTTGGGTTTTTTTGGAGGGGGGGGGGGGGGGGGTTCTTTAAGGGAATACACAATACTCTTATTGTTATGGTTTCCTTTATTATATTTATCTAATGTGATGTAATTTGGATCACTCTCAATTATATTTCTATTATATAGTTTTATTCTTTCTTCATGTAACGAAACGAAATACAAAAGGAAGTGTCTTTGTAAGAAGTTGGTGTAGCCAGACTAATTTAACCTATTAATACAATCTAGAAACAGTTCCTGAACTAATCTGTGAATTTATGATTCTTCAAGTTTCCACACACTGTGCAATCTGGTTGCCAGTCCTATCACCAACTGACCGTATCTGTAAACATACATGTCAGGTGCTGTACAATGATTGGATCGCATTATACATATGGCTACTCTGCGCTCCTTTCCATTTGCAGGTTGGTTCATGATGAATATAACCCATTGCAGGTCATCAACCACCATGATTTTCAACCCTCTTTACTTAATTCAAAAACAACTGTATTCGATTTTGAGCTGTTAGAAAGGAGAGTAAAAACATCAAATTGTCCAATCAGGTATGCACGTGTGACCAGTTTAAGGCTTTCACAAGTAACTCAATAGGAAGCTATGGAAAACATGACTTTTCTTCATTATGTATCAAAATCATTCAAACTTATTTTGTTGAAGGCTAAATAAAATTATTTTTCAACATATTCTTCCCTGTCTAGCATTTTTTTTCCTGGCTTCATTTACATATCTAGGTGAATTTGTAAACCTTGCTAAAGGGCACTATTAATCTGTTGATATAAACAAGATGCTTGCCATATGCTAATTAGACAGGACTTCCTGCTGATTGTCTCAGGGAGTGTAAGAATGTGAGATTATCTCACTTTTCCTCACAGCAAGTGATCAAGGATATGCAAAGCTTGAAAAAGGTTGAACTCTGCAGACAAGTTCAAAATGAAAGTTAATATGCTCAAAGTGTCTGCAGTTAAATATACTCAAAATCTTCTTACCCTTAAAAAAATTGACATTAAATATTTTTTTCCAGGAAAATGACACCTTGATGGAGAGGATCAGTCTGACAAGGAATGCATCTGACCGGCTATGCTGTCATCATCTGACTGCGTTACTTGTACCCTCAGTGATCTTTTTGAGATCTGGCAACATGTGTATATACATGTTTGGTCAAATATGACAGTGTCGAAGGCCATTAATTGGTTGAAGTCTTTCTAAATTAATATAAAATCTATTTAAATTGTTTTCCGTGCAATTCTGTTAGTATGCTACGTCATACCGCGGTTAGGTTAATTACGAAATTGCACAGGTAAACAAAGTAAATACACTTACATTCACACCTAAATTTGTAAATAATTTAATTATAATAAATGTTTCAACTCACATTCTTTTATTATTAAGACTTGGGGCCTGAGTCATTAAGGAGAGTATGGCAAAATAAAGGAGTAAATTTTCTCCTGGACAAACCATGTTACAATTCAAGGATTCTAAATTAGTTTACTACTTTGCATGTAAGGGAAATATTAGCTGCTTTTTCATGTAGCACACAAATACTTGATAGCTTTATATTTACACTGCTAATTTAAAGTTAATATAGGACATGCCCTACCCCAACTATAAATCTCCCCACATTTTAAATTTACCTCCCCCTTTAATGCAACATGGTTTTGCCAAGGTGCACAGTTACTCCTTTTTTTGCATTGCTCTCCTTAATGACTCAGGCTCTTAGAGATTATTTATACAAAGATAAATAATACATTTATGGTTCAGGTCCTAAGAAATGTATGGTGTTTCGTCTTATATTAATCCACATTTCTCCAGCAGGAATCCGGTATCATTGGAGAAGCGATCGCACATAGTGGTCGCTACATATGATTAGTATACAATTAATTCTCATAGATACTCTGTTAATGAGTTAATTTAAACTAGATTTTCAGTGCTTCCCTGAGGCAAGACACTTATATAGCTGTTGGAGTGAGTATCCACCACCTTTGAAGAAGCGTCCTTTGAACTGATCTACGGAGTGCATTGTACTGGACCATCATGAAACCTGAACCAATGAAGTGTTATCTTTGTGTACATTGTGACATCATCACTGTTTTTTTGTTAACTCAAACTGCATAAAAAGTCACTGGACAGTATCTCTCATTCTCTTTGACCACATATTGGATCCAGTGCACAATGCATTGTTTATACTTTCTTGTATTTTGTTATGCTTTGTTATATTGTGCATAGGAACCACATTAATCACATCGGACATCTTTTTTGGTGACGATAGAAATGGACATTACATCAGAGATCCTACCAGGTCATTCTGTGTAGGGTACCTTTACAGAATATTGATGCCAACCAATAAGATTAGTTAATGACAAATCCTACACAAAATTGAGACTCTATACCACATTTCCTCCCTGCAAACAAGTTGTAATATCTCATAGAACTGGTTTATAGTAAGAAATATAAAAAAAAAAAAACTACTCTTATTGTTGAGTCTAACAATCATGCTGCATGAGCAATTGTGTTCTTACCTGAAGGTATGAATGATTGTTTGGTTTGACACTTTCATTCACTGGGCTTGGACAGGTGCCTTCACACCGATAAGCATTGTATTTTTTTGGATGAATGATCCAAGCAGCCCAACCAATCATATAGAAATCCACAATGAACTCCACTCTTCTGCAAAGATTGCTTGTATTATCAGAAGTTGGGGCATGCTTCATGCCCAGGACGCGATCTCTAATCATGTGGCTTCTTCTACTTCTTCTTGATGTAGTTTTGGTTTTCAAGACTGGCATTGGTGCAAGGAATTTGGATTGTGCAGCATCTAGCAGGAGTGTAGCAGTCACTGAGAACCTCTCCTTCTTGGAAGTATTGGAATATACAAACATGAGTACCAGTTGATCTGCAGAAGTGTGTACCTTGTATTTCCTTTTGGCATTCTCTTCTGATATAATTTCTCTAAGTTTTGAATGAACAGGTGTATGGACACCAGCTTTATCAGTCCTTTCCAACCACTTGTGGACTATCTCAGTAGCTTCTATCACTACCCAACTTTCTGAATCTCTTGACCGAGGAGTACTTTTAAATAAACCCAAATGTAGATATTCTTGGCATAACTCACGAGGCTTTTGGCAAGTTGAGTCTTCATGAAAAACATCCACCATCACTTGTACCCCATCGCTAAGTGGCTTTGCTAATGCACTTTTCTTAATTCGGACCTCAACAAACTGAAGCTCTTCATCAAGGCTGAGAGACGAAAAGTCAAATACAAGAATGTATCTTTCTCCCACTTGTTCAAAGTCTGAATGAATGAAAAAAGAAAAGTTAAGCACAAACTAATAAGTATTGACAAAATAGGGCCATATTAAACTTATATAACAATATCTGAAGAGAATAGCAAGCTACTGAATGTAAAATATATACTAATCCAAAAATTTGTGAAAACATTTCGCACCAAAATGTATGGTAATAAAAAATCCTAAGTTATCGGATAGTGTTGACCAACTTCTAAGGTATGAACAGGGACACAACAATAGCCATAGAAGCCCATGCAGCTGTTATAGGGCCCAGTGAGATTCAGGCCCTTAGGCTTACAGCATATCGGATATTTGCACACCCATGTCTATTAGCCTAGGCAACTCTGCGCTTTTATGCTGTGTGTTCCTGCACATAGGATGCAGTATAAGTGTGAATTCCTGGCACACAACCTGAGCTTTGTTCTGTGCACATTGCCGAGAGCATATTTAGAACAAATCAGTGTTCATGTGTCATGAACTTAGATCAGGGGCATGACTACACATTTGTGGGACCTATAAAAAGTTTTGTAGGTGCCCCCAAGCACCACTTAGGGTTGAAAAAAGCACATATGTACATGGGGCTTTGACAAAGAACGCAGGCACAGTAGCAGCTATACTACCTTCTATGTACAAGAAAACTACATATAATTAGGCTGATAATAAAAATGTTGCTGTATGACCACTATAGCACATGTAGCACACAAATACATGATAGCTTATTTGTACACTGAAATTTAAAGTTGATATTTGTGTGCTACATGAAAAAACAGTCAGTATTTAACTTATGTGCAAAACAGAACACTCATTTGCACCCCTTGCAATGTAACATGGTTTTGTCCAGGAGACTCAAATAAGAATCCTCTTCATTTAAGATCCTTAATGAATCAGGCCCCTGGTTTGTAGGGTGACAACTCAGACCACATTCGATGTCTGGCAGTTTGCAACCCTCCAAACCGCATTTTAGGAAACACTTCATGGTAAAAGCGGATGCAGTTTGTTTATGTGGATTGCCTTGCAAGTCTAGCTTGACAGGCCTGGCGGGCAGTGGTGGATACAGGGGGGGACAATCGGGGCAATTTCCCCCCTAGCAGAGACTTGCTGCCGACTGCCGGGTCGGGCAGCACACTGTCCCTGCCTGTCACTGCCGAGCAGACCTGCACATAGTGTGCAGCCGCCGGCAGCCTTAGATGTTAGAAAGGGGGCGGGGCCTAAATCACCCCCAGGCTCTCTTGTTTTAACACATTTAAAGAAATGAGGATAGAAACAACCCCAACATCGGCAGAATGCTATAACAGTCACCAGATAGTGATGGAGTAACCTGATGCTGGAGAAAAGTGTGTTGGGAGTGTGTCTGAGCTGGAGATGGTAATTTAGTGCTATGGACAGGGGCTTAGGAGTGAAAGTTTTCATGGGATGGGGGGGGGGGGGGGGGGGGGAATCTCCTTTTACAATAGTTGTAACAGTTACTGTAGATATACAAAGACTCCCAATCCTATGTTCATTTTTGTCAGTGTTTCAGGGGTTGGCCAAAAATGTATTTATACATTATTAAATAAGTATTCTTATTATTAATATTAATTACCAATTAGTACAATAGGTGTTAGAGAGTTAGATAAATTCAATTGTTCATCTTAAAAATTTGAATTTTTCAGAATCATTAACCCAGTTTTTATTCAGATTTCGTTGACAGCCTAATCTCATTTGATTGGGAGTATTTTTAAATCTATTGTCACTGCCTCAGTGGTTATGGTATGTGCTATACATTTATATGGTATGTTTGTTGCTAGATGCACTGCACAACATTCAGAGTAAAAGTAAAGTGAATAGTTGTTCATCATCAGTACAGGTTATTTATTAAATGTTTATGAACAAAGCACGTTTTTTAAATAAAAAAATCAATCAATCTGTATTACATCTACACTAAGGCAATCTATCATTTAAAAAGTTTCACAAGTTTAGAACTGATACCATGACTTCAGAAAATAACATGAAGGCTTTTGTGTACAAGTTCAGGGGGGAGAAAATCACAGTATTTGCCAATCCAACCAAAATCATGGGTGGGGGAGACTGCTACCTCAGCCCCCCCTCCCCCTCCCCTGGTTCCTACACCCCCCTGGCTATGGGAGATGTTGATGCATGAGATTTAGATATGGGAGTAGTGAGGAGAAGCCGGTAATGGATATTTAATACAGAATTGCAGAGCTTTGCGCCTTGATACTATGTCACTCATGCAATGTTTTTATGACCCCGATGACCCCCATGGAGGATCAGCTGCTGACATGGAGGAGAAGCAGCCAGCATCTTCTTTCCTGTGAAGCTAATTTATGTGATGGTCTGAGAGTATGGATCTTGACTATTATGCCACAGCCAAGCACCACACTCCCACACTAAGGAGCAGAGGAGGCCGCCTCCAGCTCCCACATGCTAATGTAAGAAGCAGTGGGGATTGGGGTGCCAGCCTTCAGCAGAACACATCATATCACTAATGATATCTTTGCATTGCTTACAATGAGCACAAGTAAAATAAAAAAAATTATCAAGTTGAGTAAAGAGAAATCATGCAAATTGCATAAAGCTACCTGTGCAAGAAGGATACAGCAGTGAAGATGTATATATAATACATTATGATAGATAAATGCATTAATATGTACACAGGTGGTTTGACAGGCTGTTTTGCAAACTGCAGCTTAATGCATTGCACACCAGGATACCTGAGTAAATTTTCCCCTAAATCTATTTTTGCATGTAAGTGTATAAGTAGACTGCTCTGTGGCCCTACATCCATAATAATATGCCCTTCCATCCCCTAATCTCGTTTTAGTAATGTTGCTCTGTAGAATAAAAAAAATTATATTTCATCTTTGCACTGCTCCACAAAACTGTTTTCATTGATTTTAAAACTCGGATTCAGAGGAATTAATAAAGGCTGTTCAACAGTTTTCTACAAACTGAATATTTGCTGAGTGCAAGCCGCCAATATGATTCAACATCCCGAGATGTACTTTGTTATGTATACTGGAAGCACATTCTGTTTTCTGTATTAAATAGGTTAATATATATATTTTTCCCCTATTAACAGGATTGATTATGCCTGGGCCTAAACTAATCAGTTGGGAAATGGACAGTGAATAACTTTTTCAGTGGACACATCAACTTAGTTCCTCAATACATTGTTTCATACAACAAAGTTAAACAGTATTAAAACATTAACATATATCATAACAAATTCTAATACGGGCATGTTCCCATTTAATTACTCTTTTCCAACCACCCCAGGCATCTCATCTTCCCTTGTCTACCTCATTTGTATTTAGTGGTTGGGAATTAGATTTTGCTGATTTCACTTAGACAAGGTGTAAATTTATTCTTCTAGAAGCTGCCTTGTGACTTCCTTTTTTTTGCAATTGTAAAGAGTGGCAAACAAGTTTTAAATAGGCTACTAAGTGGTGATCACTTAAGTAATCCTTGTAGAAGATACAATAAAGCAAGCAAGGTTTTCACACTAGTCAATTGCTGTACTTGTTAAGGCAAATGCTGTTCATGCAATTCCTCTGCAAGCACAGTGTTTTGTATATAATACCCCATTCATACTGCACCAAAAACCCGGGTTTTTGCAGAGGCACGCTGAAAAACCCGGGTCTTGGTGCAGTATGAATAGTCCAACCACAAAATCCCGGGACTTAGACCCGGGATTTTGCGAGGGGTAATTCCCGGGTTGGACCCCGCTCGCCTGCAGTATGAATGGTGCAACCTGTGTTATTCCCGGGTCTCACCATTCATACTGTAAAAAAAATAAATTTTAATTAATAAAAAATACATAACAAATGTTTACTTAACTTATTTTCAGCCAGCGGTGTCTCCGGTGCGTTGCCGGCTGTCAGGGGGACCTCTGGGTACTAAAATGACGTCATTTCTAATGGACTAGAAATGACGTCATTTTAGTACCCAGAGGTCCCCCTGACAGCCGGCAACGCACCGGAGACACCGCTGGCTGAAAATAAGTTAAGTAAACATTTGTTATGTATTTTTTATTAATTAAAATAGAAATGACGTCATTTTAGTACCCAGAGGTCCCCCTGACAGCCGGCAACGCACCAGAGACACCGCTGGCTGAAAATAAGTTAAGTAAACATTTGTTATGTATTTTTTTTTAATTAAAATCTTTTTTTACACTTTTTTTTTCTAAAACCCGGGTCGGGCAGGTGCAGTATGAACCCGCCCGACCCGGGAATCTTCTTATCTATACTGCCCTGTGCCCCGGCAATATCCCGGGTTAACAACCCGGGATATTGCCGAGGCGGCAGTATGAAAGTGGTATTATACCGCTTTCATACTGCCGCCCCGGCAATATCCCGGGTTTTTCAAGCCGGGTTTTTGCCGGGGCTCGGAGAGTCCCAGCTCAGAAACACCATTGATACTGCACCTTGGACCCGGGAATTTCCCGGGTTGACCCCATTCATACTGCACAAGTCTGTGCGCTGGCAATTTGTGGGAGTCATCACCAGAGCAGTTTTCATTGGCTGAAAACATTTTTTTTTTGTAATAGTCTGCTTTTCTGCTGTTTTGTCCATAAAGATGTGTGAGTGTATCTTATAAGATATTTTAATTTTTATTGTTCCATTGTATCATTTGTAAACAATCAGACATTTCTTCAGTGTTTCCACCAATTCCGTTCTGTACTGCTCACCGCTCCGTACTTTACTTTACTCACCTATGTAAAGTATGTGCGACCTTTCTCTTTCGTTTGTTTCTTATAGTGTGGATGATAGAAGTAGTTGTTTCAGTCCATACTGTTGTTTTCCTCTCGAGTTTTTTTTTCCTGGTTTTATGTATGCAGTTAATGTAAATATTGTGAGCATTACAGGTCAGACAGCCAATCAGCTTGTTTTCTGTGCAACCCGGGTTGAAAAACCCGGGTTGCACCATTCACAGTGCAGGCAACCCGGGTCCGACCCAGGAATTACCCCTCGATAAATCCCGGGTTGAAGACTCTACTATTTATTATTTTGGTACTTTGCTTTTTTGAACAAGTTAGTTGCCAGAAATATTTGTCATTCAACATTTTGTAATCTATACTTCTGTAGAACGGCTGTTTACTAATATGATTGAATTCTATCTGAGCTATAAAGAATAAGTCACAGGGCCAGATTTAAAGTAAAAGGCATAAATCCAGTTAGCCTGTGAAATTTACCAACTTGGCAAAACCATGTTGCACAGCAGGGGAGTCAAATTTAAAATGTGCAGACAGATTTAGGAATATATTTACTAAAGTGCAGGTTTGAAAAGGTGGAGATGTTGCCTACAGCAACCAATCAGATTCTAGCTGTCATTTTGTAGAATGTTCTAAATTAATGCTAACTAGAATCTGATTGGTTGCTATAGGCAACATCTCCACTTTTTCAAACCCGCAGTTTAGTAAATATACCCCTTAGAATTTGGGAGGGAGGCAACCTAGCTCAGTTCTAAATCACTATGTAAATATAAAGCAGATACACATGTATCTGCTCCCCTTGAAAAAATTGATGATCCTTCTGTTTTACATTAATTTCAGATATACTGTATATAGTGGCATAACAAAACAGAAGCTTTGAGCTTTATTAATTTAGCCAAATAAAATTGGTGCAAGGTGTGCATGTGGTGTTCTCTAAAACACAGTGGTGGAAGTGGTCCGGTATATTGTGGTATGCCATACCGCTGCTTTGATTGTAAAATTCCATTCATTTGCATTTTCCATAAAACATGTGATGATTTTCTTAGCAATTTATATTAAAGTGATCAGTTTCCTAAGAAACATTTTATAAATAAAAATATAAAGAATATTCATCATGAAAGTATTTTAGGAGAAGGCTAGGGAAGTAATCCAATCATGTCTTTATGACCTTAATGCGTTGGATGTGGATTGCAGCACTGTAGGTCTTGTGGGATTTCTATAGGGCTGTCTGACCCATGCCTCAATCCACTACCCCTAAGCCTGCAGGAGAACAATACTGGTGAGGATGCCTGAGGAGCTGAAGGTTAGCAGGAGTCCTCTGATGAGGAGTCATTCAGACAGGTCCAAGAAAAGGATGTATATTACTATTTTGTCTAAGACCTTTATAGATGAATAGTCACTCTGGCCTTCAGATATATCAAAGTAAAACAGCAATACTGAATTATGGATACAAAACAGCATTTTTTTTTATAAGCAACGCCAACTTTGTCAAGTTTTCTGAACAAGGCATGTAACAAAAATGTCAAAAATAAATGGGTTTCAGTCTAAAGTTTAGTACATTTGTTGGTAATCTGCAGGAAACCTTAGTTAAGACAGACAAACAGACAGTGACATGCATAGGGACATACCTATTAGCACCACACACAGTAGCAGCATCACACAACTCTTATCAGACATTGTAAATACTATCACTTCTAATACTGCCATTATCACCTATGGTATTTATCACTCAATCATTTCTAATTAACAGTTCAGCTCAACTACATGGATTTATAGTATAATTGGGACTAAAGAGTGGGACCCTGAATTCAGATTTCATTAAAATGCTTAATCAATGGATCGGCACTCACAAGTCTTTAATTATTCAATAAAGAAACAGAAATCTTTTTATTAATGATAAATTTGGTTGCATAATAACTTTCCACGAGATCAGAAACACTTATTATCAATAAAGAGACTTCTATTCTTTATTCATTAAGAGAAGACACATGAATGCCTTTCTGATGATTTATACTTTCAGAATTGTCATTAGGTATTTCTCTAACATTATTAAAGTGTGCCAAGTATAGTCTATACATGTACAAAGCAAACAGAAATAAGATAGGACTTTAGATAAAATTATGGAAAAAGACACACTTATAATTATCTATATTGCTGTACCACAATGCAGATAACATTCTAGCTTGTATTACTGTTTCCTACTATAAGAGTTAGTAGCCACGAAAAATGGTTATTCAATGTAAGGATGTAACTGCACTTAGCATAGACTGTTTTACAGCACTGCCATCCATTTCACTCACTGAAACCAGTGTTACAATACATATACTATTTAAATCACCAAAGCTAAACACCAGATAATACTTGATGGACAGAAATATTTGTAATCTAGTGGACTTACTGTGAAATTTTACTTGTGAAACTTAATTTTTTTTTTGTAGGGCACTAATAAAAAATATTCATTGTTTGCGGCTAAAGAAATACATAACTGGTGTCATAAGAGTTGTAGACATTCCTAGCTTACTTTTAGCAGTCAGACTCCGGATGATGTCAGCCTGTGGACTGGGTGAAAACCCAGGTAGTGGTACTGGTCCCAGTTCTATGCCATGTCTGGATTCAAGGCGATGAAAACTTTGGTAGAGGCTCAGCATGAAGTTGGGAAGATTAAGGGAGTCCAGGTCCTTGTCCTTTGCTCTGTCAGTCATATTGACAATTTCGTGTAGCGTGCTGGATTTGGGTCTAAAATAATTTTTTACCCTGTAGCTGGTTGATCCAGGTATGAGAAGCAAAAGCAGAAGACAATGTAAAGAGACAGACATTGTTGCCCTGTGTGTGTCACTCTTCTCTGAGAGTATAGAATGTGGCCAGCTTTTTATTAGCCTTCACTTGAATGACTTACGCATATTCACAAGTCTATTAACTGGCCATTCTGTCTAAGCCTATTGAAAACTAAGTAGGAGTTACACCTACGTCTGGGCCATTTATTTGTGTTTGTCTACCTGGATTAGAGAAGTTAATGAAATGTGTATTTTGTTTACATGTATAGAACATACATTTTAAACAGCAAACCAAATTCAGTAAAGAATACTGTATGAATTTGCTCAATTAAACACTTAAAAATATTTATTAAAGCATTTTAAGTGCAACGCTGCAAATTAAGAATTTCATCAATGGTTGAAAAGATGCAGTGATAACTAGTTTGCAAGCCCTACAATGCATTGTAAGGTGTACTAATAAGTGTTAGCACCAATCATTGCCATCAGGTACAATTTTCCAGTTCTAGTTTTGCATCAGATATCCAGTAAAGACATCGCTGATGCGCGCATGTAGAGTTGCGTGCATCTGACATGTGCGCTACATTATTACTGGAGAGGTAGGACGTGGGAAGAAACGGGTGGTCTAACCTAGGACAAGTACAATAAAGACGGCTGAGGCAGACCAGCAAGGATATGCATATATGTCTGTCAAGAGTTGTATCTTTTGCACCTGCTAGAGGGCAGATATAAATACACACTGATAAGGATGACAATCGCAAGCACTAACTAGCCGCTTCTGATTGGCTGATTGCAAATTCACCTCTGAGGATGATAGGTGCATTCTGCATTAATCATAATATTCTAGGATTTAGTGGATTATTTTTAAGGATATTTTTTTGTACAATTTGTACACAAATTATACCTTCTGTATTATATATCACTCCTAATAGTAAATATGTTTTTTGTTGTTAAAACAATGTTAACAAACTTTTCTAGTGCTTTGACCATGTTGCATGTATGCTTATGTGGGTGTAGGTATGCCTGACATAAATAGCCTGATGTAAACCTGGACAGTCATGAATGGTGCAGAATGTTCCAATGATGTAACATAATAGTGTAATAGCAGATACAAACAGTAAAAGATGAATGTAAAACTAACATTGTATTACACCTGTTAGATGTAGATGTCCTTATAGGAGCAAGTATAGTGATGGATCTCTCTGCTAAGTCGCACCTGAATATTCACATGTGAGTTTCAGCAACCCTTGCGCAAGCTTTGTGCATGCAGCATCTGTCTGTCGATTTTGTCTTTTCTGCTGATGTGAGCAGCTATATGTGAATTATCATAGATCTCTATGCTATCAGCAAAACTCAGTTCAAGCTCATGTCTTGTTATTTTCTGAGTAATTAAATCCTGTTTAGCTGTATTTTGTTTTCTCAGAATGGTTGTTTACAAGGCTTTACCAGTCACAATGTTGTTGGGGAAAGACCAAATTGCCCATCCAGATCGGTGCTTGTGTAGACAGCCTGGGAAGGCCAAGCAGTGACAACAGGTGACAAAACAAGGTGGAGACAAGTCTAAAACAAAGTATAATGCATGTTTAAGGGAGATGGGTGAAACACAGAAACACTAAACTGTTGTACTCACCACTATATTGTGTTCACATTGTCAAAACCCTGTGTATACTTTACTGCAAAACAAATTTAATTTGCCACTGCACGCTGCTCATTGGTTGAAATGTACATAACTTACACTGATGGAACAAACAGATGTCTTGGTACATAATTAATCATTTGCTA
>NC_134407.1:57555469-57585469 GCF_038048845.1 Mixophyes fleayi
GCAATTTTCCTTTGGGGAATTTTCTGTATCTTTGAAAGTTATACTTTAAGAGATTTTGGCCCAGACCCACGTTAAAATCGACATTTTGCCATGGGGACAGGGCCAAAATGACACAATTTGCCATGAATCATGTCATTGAGGCCCTTGGGGAATAGGATGCGGGAGAATTGGCTGCCCTTCCCGGAGTCTGGGAGACATACCCAGAATTTGTGAGCCTCTTGGACATTCCAGGAGAGTAGGAGAGTATGATAGATATATAAATATATATATACACATATATTTATATAGGTAGAAAGATAATCTACCAACTCACCAATCACAAAACTAAAGTTACTTTCTCCCTCTGTATGGGATTTGTCATTGAAGAGAACAGTAGGGAGTCAGAGGTAAGTAATTTGGGCATCGGGGCTAAATGAAGGCATAATGGGGTCAATAAGGAGGAATTATGGAACTATATAGTGGAAAAAGATGCATTATGATAGAACATCAACATATATGGTGATATAAAGTGTTATATGATGGCATTAGGTTGATATATGAAGGTAGATTAGCTATTGTTAGGTTATATGGTGTCATTTCAGGGTGGTATATTGTTATTTATTTTCAATAGGAAGCCATGTGGTGGGCTATAACACATTATGTGAACATTAACATATGGGGGCATTATTAAAGCATATGGTTGTATTATTCGGAAATATGATAGCATATAAAGTTACATGGCAGCTTAACAGGGTCTTTGGTGGCGCTATGTTGTTGTATAATTAGGATTTGCCATGGCATTATAGGGCTATATGCTGTCATTGTGAGGCTGTGTATGGTGGCATGAGGATATTATGCTGGTTATATAGCTTTATATGCTTGATATTGGGCAGCATATAACGGACACCTGATAGGTCTCATGAGCATAAAATTTACATTTTGCCATACCATGTACATTTATGGGGGGATTCAATTAGAAAAAAATATGTGTGATTTGTCTCGTCTCCGGAACGGCCACGGAGACACATTGCACGTATTTTTTTAGTGAAATTTCCACTGATTTTTGCCCCATAGAGGTGCGAGAAGAAATCAACCTATATATTTATTGTATGAATGATGAAAAAGCGCAGCCGCTATGTTCCTAATTCATCATGGCTAATAGAACCTCTCCCTTAATGTTTATTTTTGCACTGCACACTAGCACATATACAGCACATGCTATGCGACAATAAGCATTTTCCGCTTTTGCAATACTATAAAAGTCAAGTATATATTTTTTTACTGTACTGTGTACCCTGATATGCATGGAGCACTAAGGGGTATATTTACTAAACTGCGGGTTTGAAAAAATGGAGATGTTGCCTATAGCAGCCAATCAGATTCTAGCTGTCATTTATTTAGTACATTCTACAAAATGATAGCTAGAATTTGATTGGTTGCTATAGGCAACATCTCCACTTTTTCAAAACCGCAGTTTAGTAAATCTAGCCCTAAGTATCTTTTTATGCAGCAGTACTATACGTGGCGCACTAATTTATACCGTCTATGGTGCACAGGGATCACACTGTGAAAAAATGTATTTATGTTGGCAGGGTCTGTATAAGAAGGAATGGATCAGGTAACATGACAGATATATTTAGTATAGTCCAGTGGTTCCCAAACTGTGTGCCTAGGCTCCCTGGGGTGCCTCGACATCAGTCTCCTGGACATTCCGGGGGAGTCAACAAGTATGAAATAGATCCTAATATCATCCAATATCACCCTATTAAAATGCCCCCAACCCAAAATGGTTTCCCAAAAGTTCTATATTAGATGTTGCCCAAGCCCTTTGGAACCACATCAACCAATGAGACCACTGTTGCTGGGGCCTCTTTCTATGTTACTGAAGCCAGCAATCAATTGGCTTTGTGAGCATGTTTACCACTATTAATGCAGATTAGATGGGATTAGCCTTTATGAGCAGCACTGTGACACATCACTGGGATCATGGGTTTGATTTTTTTTTTGCCCTGTCTTTGTGGAGTTTGTATGTTTTCTCCCACAGTCCAAAAATATACAGTTAGGTTAATTGGCTTCTGACAAAATGGCCCTAATATGGGTGTGTGTGTGTGGTAGGGAATGTAGACTGTAACTTCCAATGGGTCAGGGGCTGATGATTACACATTCTTTGTACATTGCTACATAATATGACTGGTGCTAGATAAATTAATGATAATAAATACATTCCTGCCCTGTAAGCTTACAGTACAGATTGGATCCTTATTTAAGTTAATTGGTAGGGCTACCAGAAAAGACCCCCAGCTTTTTGCTCTATGGGGTAATAATTATAATTAAGGAGGGATGTTCAAAAGTGAAAAAGTCCTTTAATTGCCAGGCAATAGGCAAATAAAGCACCTTCCTGATGGCTGAGCTCCCCCTTTTAAACCTGGTCCAATCCCCGCAGTGGTGTGGCTTTGGCCGGCCAGATTGTTGATAAAGCTTCCTCACTGGATTGTATACTTGCTTAACGTATTGAAGGTGAAGTGCCAAATGCAAGTCCTCGGGTTGTGGCAGCTGCGGCATGGTGCTTCAGGTAATCTGCTGGTTTTGGTGGAAAACAAATGGCAAGCACTAAAGGGTCACATCAGAGCACATAAAAAAATGTAAATTATAAAATAAATAAACAGCTATAAACAGTATAAATATTAATAAAAAATATGGATTTTATTTTATTTGTTCTTTTAATTTTTTTACATTAAATAAATAAATAAATCAAGATGCTTATACTGCGTATTGTATATAGAATGTGTTTATATAGTTAATCTTCCTTCTGTTCTGTACCAGCTAGTGGCATGCATATTTGTACTTTTTAATACAAAGACTATGCCATGTCAGTCATCACTATCAGTCGCCACCTACATCTGCCCTGTAGCTGGTGCAAGTGATACGGCTGAAACCAGATGTAACCAGAGAAAGACAGGACTTGGATCTGCATTGGCACATCCTCAGCACGCCCTTACGTTCATCCGCAACTTCCCACCCCCATTCTGCCTCTCAAGTCGTAGATAGTAATAAGTATAATTTGCAGACATGCATAGCATGCAATTGTGTTCATTGGTGTAAGATCTGTTTCTGAGAATGAGCAGAGCTATTTCATGCAAGATACGGCACGCAAACGGACATACGCCCGAACATAAACCAGGACCAATGTACTTAAGTCTCTGTTTCTCCCCAGAGTTTACTCATGCCTTTTACGGATTGTGTGTTCCATGCACCCGATTTGCGTTCCAATGGCTATCTTGGTGTCAGGCGCCGTCCCCGCTAGGCAATGGGACGAATGACGTAGTTCTGGCGGCCGGGCGCATGCGCGGGGGTCCGCGTCCCGTTGCCTAGCTATTCCCGACACTATTCAGCTCACATGATCCCCGCTATCCAATAAGGTTTTACCTCTGACTATTTCAGGAAGTCTCTGGCATCACTAGGATGCCAGAGTATCGTGATATGGTTCCCCTACTCCAGCATTTCCTAGATTTCTGCTCTTCACGGATTGACCTTCTGGCTCCTGACCCGGCTTGCTTGACTCTCCCTCTGGATCTCCCTTGGGCTTTTCCCTCCTCATTGGCTTTGACCCCGGACTGTTTGACCTCGCTATTGCCTGTCTCCTCTGTACCTCGCAGCCAGCTCGGTTTGACCTTGGATCGCTTCACTACGCTTCAGCCTGACTCCTATAACTGCCTATCTTCGGTCAGTACAGCACCACTACCTGCACCTCTTCACTGGTGGCTAACCCTAAAGGGTCCCTGGTGAAGACCTGGAGTGCGTTAGACTCCGCGCCTCAGGATTAGCTGTGCCAATACCAGTAAGTGGCTTCCACATTGAACCGTGACACTTGGATTCGGACAACACTAGCATAAAGCTTGTACACGCTGTTTCTTGCTGCACACTACACAAAAACTGCTCTTCTAAGAGCAATATTAAGATATAGACACTGTGCAAGCACAGAGCCTGGGTCTTAAACATTGTTGAGCTATAATTCATACCACAGCAACCCTAGACCACTAGGGCTGCATTCTTAACATTACCCCTACCAAAACCTTCAACTTCCTCATTTTATACTATCCATCTCCCTCTTACCTCCTCCTTGCTATCCTATTTCCACAGCTATAAACATTTTATTTCCACTATAACTTTACTCAAATATCTACACCCAGCTATAAACCTACTGAGCTATTTGCATTAAGCCTTCCACAGGGCTTAACCCACTCCCTCCTTCCCCCTATCCCCACTCCCTCTCCCCCCTTCCCTCTTGTCTCACCTATAAGTCAAGATGGAAAGATTTGACTACCCAGAGACCAATAAGGACTACAGACTTTTACTACAAGGAGAACGGTTACATTCCGATAACGATAACTGATACACCTGGCTTTTCCATAGGATGCAAAAATTAGACTCATATTACAAGGAGAATTGATATATCTCTACAAGAACAGTTGATACACTCAATGATTTACTTTATTACTTCCAATCACACCAATCACACACCTTAAGAAAAACTCCTCAAACCCTCTCCCCTCCTGTTCTTGTCATTTACACAGATTACCACAACTTGCACCACAAAAACATCAAGAACGATAAATAAATAGGACCTGGAATCTGCTACCTCTATATTCCCAACAACACTTCTGCCAGCGCTGGTAGTCCTAGACCCTCTTCAAATCCATTTCAAGATCGCATTGACTGGTCAAATCTTTCCTCCTTTAACCATATGCCCAGGTATAACATCTCCAGAAGGTTATCTATTGTCCTCTGGAAAGTAATCAGGGCGTTCTTCATCCCAAAGGGCATTGCAGAGAACTCCAAGTCAGAGCTCTTTCCATCTTAGAGGCTTTGTCTTCCTATCATAATCATCATAATCATTATCCTTTATTTATATAGTGCCACTAATCCCCATAGATTTTTGAATACTTATATGGGTATTCAATTGTTAGCGTTAACGGGAAAAAACGAGCGTTCAAAAAATCTTAGCGTTAATACGGTAATTACTCGCGAAATTTCAGCTCGCCACTCAGGGAGCGGCGAGCTGAAATTCCGCGAGTAAACTACCGTATTAACGCTTTTCACGCGCAATATTACCGTATAAACGGTAATATTTTTTGAGCGCTCGTTTTTTCCCGTTAACGCTAACAATTGAATACCCCCATAGTACATTTTTATATTGGGGCTTTGCATACATCTAGAGTCTAGTTATCTTTTGTTTGCCTGTCAAGTTTTGTAAATAAATGTCTGTACCAAATATATTATTTTGAAATACGTGAACTAATTACTTTGAGTTATGTACATATTGATGTTTTATTTTGTTCTTTGTTATGGTGTAGTAACCTTTTCTTTAGTTTTCTGTTATAATTTTGGTTTGATCTTATTTTATTTCTGGTTTTGCAAAAAGATGATAGCCTCCTTTTTTAAACAATAATAATAGGTCATGTGACCATTAAAAATATAGCCATTTCTATTTAGTCTTGTTTTGTACTCATAGGGTTACATAGCTTTATATTATTATTATTATTATTATTATTATTATTATTATTATAATTATTATTATTATTATTATTACTACACCAACATGTTCTGGAAATCCGGCATTTAAAAGTGGAAATACTGGTCATGTGTAACTAACATTTGTGCAGGGTTTTATCTGTAATGGGGTAAGGGTAGTCTAGCACTTCTCATGCTCCAAAGAGGTGCAGCCACGCCCCAATGAATTGTGGCCACTCCCCCAACATTGTATTGTCACACTTCCTTCTGCGATGTACTGGGGCCCAAAATTTCTCTTGGCAGCCATACTTCTTACATGTGAATGGGAGTGTGGCGCTAGGCTACACGGAGCTGGGCTGCACACACCTATACTTATCTGTTGTCTTATTAAAGGACGATAACATTAAACAAATCTACCTGGCAGAAAAAAATGCCTGAAGATGGTGTTTCTAAATCTATATTGTGCCAGACTGAATATCACTCAGCAGAGCGTTTCTGTGTGAAAATACATAATAGTATGAAATCTGAAAAGAACCAAAATGGTTTGTTCATGTGTAATTCTGCAAAGCACCATTTACATAAAAAGAATAAAAATCAGTTTTATACTTTGTTCTTTACTGTTTAACTCCCTATAATATTCCAGTAATAATGTTCTTTGCTGTTTAATTCCCCCAAATATTCCAGCAATGCTATTTGAAAATGAAATACTAGGTATTTGCCCCCTTATTGTCTCTACATATTTATCACTAATGAAGTTGTTGCATGTGGTGCTCTGGCTATAATCTAGTGCATCAACTGACTCACTCCCTCTGATTTAATTTTTGGTCAATGTGTGGGAGACATCTGTCATGGTGAAATCTCTTTGATTAATAGCTGTCCTCTTCCCTTGCTTGGCAATGGTAACATGGGCATGCTGTAGGCGTTAGCTTGACAACACTGGGCCTGTCAGTAAATCATCACTCAGTTAAATCTGCTGTTTCAGATCCTCATCTGACAGTTGACAGCATGAGACAGGCTGAGGCTTGTTGGTCCCATGTGCAAACCTCCTGGACAATTGCTTGTAAAATACAGGAACTCATGACAAAGGAGATAATATCTGCTTGCCTTTTGTCTCTCTTCCCATCTCTTGTCCAGGACACTTTAATAACAATGAGATTCATCAACGTCAGCTGGTTTCTTCACATCAGCACATTTCCGGGTTTTATTGGGTAGAAATCCATTAGCAGAATCCAAATGGCGCAATATTACATAGATACAATTTTATTTTATTTTATATCTCTGATCCAACGGAGCCACTTGGAGATAACTAACCACTTTTTACAGTCCTTATAGTGCATCAGCAATATATGATCTACTGTCGCACATTCACAAAAGAAACCAATTCCTGTACTATATCAAAACCTTTAGGCCTAAGATGGGATATATTAACTATCATCAATAAAAAGGAGCTTTCTTTACAGAGCGTCAGTTAATTCTTAAATGTGGCTGCTTCACAATATTTATTATGAAGTGGCCGGGGGCAGGACGGCAGCAGGCCGGACCTGGTTGAATCGATGCCATGGGGCAGAATATGAGCTGATCACATGTTGATCACATCCAATTCTGGGATGACCTCTTAAGCCAGGAATGTCCCACTTCTGTCCAGTCCCCCAGCCGCATTGCAACATTTAATGCTGGGGGTTTTCTACCCCTTTAAAATACCCTGGATTTGTGGCAATACTGATGATCACCATTAATAGTTTACTATAGCTAAACTATTAATGGTGATCATCAGTAATTCCACCGCTATTGGAATCATATTGCCATTTAAGTATGTCGCGTAAATTGCTATAAATCAATACAAAAAAAACCCTTTAAGAAAATGACCCGTGGTACTGAACTTGACGTATGGGCCCTGGGATCCTGGCTGTAGAGACTAGCAGTACCCTGCTTTATTTACTCATTCTTTCCTTTTGAAGATATAATGCTCTATTTATTTATTTAATAACAGTTATTTATATAGTGCCTACATGTGGCCCCCGAAGTGTGTCTGGACTCCCATCACTGTCTTAAATATTGTGGTCCCTATATTATAACTCCCAAGTATCCAGATTTTTGTGGGTCATCTTCCAATTTACCCAGTGCAGAATGGAATATAGCCTCATAGAAACGGGTGTAGCGTGTACTTACTATTATCATCAATAATATTATTATCATTTTTATTTATATAGCAGCATCATATTACACAGCACTGTCCTGAGAATATTTAATGATTGACATTTATCCGAGCCACATGTTGGGGCTTACAGTCTAAGGGCATGGTTTGTATAGATCAAGGTATGGTCAAATTTGTCCCAATTTGCCATTCCATGATATCATAGGATCTTATATATGTCTAAAGTTACAGAGTGTACGGCAGTATATAGATTTAAGTATTTAAGACCTACTTTGTAATAATTGCATCACAAAAGCATAAATGACAAAATACAAATTACGTTAAACTTGTAGCACAGTTACTGTCTTATAGACAAAGGACCCGGTTTAGGGTTGTAAAAAAGTGCATTTGCACAACATAAAGATATATCTTGGATCCTAACAGTTGCTTAAATCTTGAACTTGCGCCCCTTTGTGCTTGGAGAGGCAGTTCAGGGGTGTTAATACCATGCAAGTACACTACAGTAAGGGCATATAGATGCAAGTTAAGCTTACCCCAATATAAAAAAAAATACAATAGCAATTTCAACCAATAAAATCATGGTGGTTTAATGATGAAAAGTAGTTGCCACAAGAGAGCCACTAAAGGACTGGGTGTGGCCCATGAACTGCCAATTGAACAACACAGTTATAAATGATAAATCTATTATGACTAGGAAAAGATATGCATTCTTGACAAAAAAAAAATAACATTTGGTCATGTCCCACTGAGTCGGAGGCCTGGTTCCAAATATAGTTGGACCTGTCCTTTTTTGACAGAAAGCTGCCATACCCAAAACACATATCTCGGCATTCTGATTGGTGGATGGCTCAACAACTGAAATATTGAGAGCTTCAAGCAGACTGGTGAATGGCTAGTGTTATCTACAAATCAGAGTGCTGGGAGCCATCTAGTGATTATCCAATACTCTGATTGGTGAATGGCCAGTGCTATCTAAAAACAGAGTGCCAGGACCAATCTAGTCAGCATGACATCTTCCTGGTAATATCACCCCAGCACACCAGAGAGAGATAGCATGGCACTGCACAATTGGTAATTACAGTATTCAGCACTGCATTCAGCCATGTTTGATAGCAATAGGCCATGATTTACATATTTTTTTCTTTGAAAGCATTTCTGTAAATATGTGCTTCTTAGACAGAACTCAGAAATTCTAATAGGTATTATCTTGCAGTAACATTCTAAAGAACAAGAAGACATAGTACAATGTCTATCTAAAATATAGCACAAACAAATGGATTAAGCAATAAAGAGTTCTGAATCAGAGGAACATTTCTTCACAGCAGCACAGCAGTGTGTTTGGATCTAACATCTTATGCATCATTTTCATATGTCCGTAATACAAAATCTTATTTCTGTTACTTTATTTTCTCTTCTAGCATTGTTAAAATGGATTAAAGGTGAGTAGGCTAAACCCATGTCTCAGACAATTGAAGACTACTACATGCAATACAATGCACATTTTGCTTATTGCTCCAAAATTCCCCATATTTTCCCTTTCACAGCAAGGGGGCCTATTTATTCACTGTTATGAACCCCGTGTTGTTTCTTTATTGTGTCTTAATGAAACGCTGCATATTCTGGGCTTTTAATTCTTACCATCTATTATGTTTAGACAACTCATTAACAATCATTTGTTATCATTAGACTTCAATTTTAAGCTCCTTTTCCCAGGGGAAGCAGTGCTGTTCTTTTAAACATATTTGCATCATAAACAATTACTTAAACCCTGTGTGCTATCTATTATTCCCCCATTTGTACTGTTAGGAAAGAAAAGCTTGAATTTCATATGGATTTTTTGCCTGATTTATTTTGGCAAACACTACGACTGTTTGGTGTAAATCTCAGCTTGGAATCCTATAGTTTAAAAAGTTTGTTAATCAATCTTACCGATAATTACTGGAAGACAGGGGATATAGCAGTGTCACTTCACTAAGAGCAGTCACGAGGGACATATGGAACTGAGAACATAATGAAATGATTAAGTTCTTTTACTTAATGCCTCTTGGGGTTTCTGATATTGACATGCAGGATGTGAATCTCTTAGTAATGTACAAGAGATTGCTAATAGTGTATATCTTTACGGGTAACTCAATTTGTGTAGCAATTACATTATACCTCTAAATTTACAAGACACTCCATCGAATTTTATTAAATGAACAGTCATTTTCTATAGCAGAAATGGTGGATTAAACTATTTGTGAGTTAATATGTACACATTTTTATTATACTGTATATAGGCTGGTAACTGTAATACAAACAGGGTCATTTACTAGCTAAAAAATGTGCAGCACAGTGTATTTAAGGGCTCATGCAGTACTGCATGAAGTACTGGATGCAGCGCAGCCTAAAAGCTCAAAGAAAACCCAGATTTTAACCCTCATTTTGCACAAACACGTCTTTTTGATCCTATTTTGCAGGCGCAGATGCACACCCACTTTTGGGCCACTCCCTTAGGTACACTCCATTAATTTTAATATTGACAATTTTCTACTAAAAATAAGATTTGTGTACTCAACAGTAAAATCTGTTTCTCTAAACACAGTAGGGGGACACTGCATCTGGAATTTTGTATCTGGCCTCCTCCCAAATTTCTATAAGTTGAGGACACGGGGGAAAATAAACAGTCCTCCCCTTGTTCTTTTAAACATAGAAGCAATTGTATCACTGCTAAAATGTGGTCCTCAGTTCCCTGATATGTGGAGGGATCTTCCTCCCAACCAGAAACATCCTCAATCTCTAATTTATCATAGATCTCTCCTTCTTCCTACAAGGAGAGATCCGCGTCCGAATCACCCAAGTCCTGGGTAAGAGGAAGTGCCAAGTATGTCTGCTTTTTGGCCACATGTGGAGAGGAAAATAACTTTTCCAGAGAAGTTGACACTCTGGTCAGCCCCTGGACTGATCTTTCCATGTTTTGCATCCATGGAGGATCAGTGGAATTTCCAGATACCCCAGCCAAAGACCACGATGCCTGACACGAGGGAAGGGCATCTGAAGACTGTGTACCTAATGAAGAGGAGGTAAAAGTGACAGCATTTACCGGACTTAAACGTTGGTAATCTCTCTTAAGCTCCGCTATGGACTGCACCAGTTCCTTGGCCCATGCTGGTTCTGCCAGGTCCGTCACTTCCTCAGAAGGATGCTGACCTAGGCCCTCAGTCACACAAGCTGTGCATAGGCCCACCAGGTCCGACCGGCCATCTTAGCTTGATACCTGGAACAGGTGGAATACATAACAGATGCAGCTTTGGACTTTGATCGAGACTCTCTTTCTGATATTAAGAAATGGAGAAATTAACACAAAAAGGAGAGATACACTGTAGAGCAGTCTATGTGTAAATAGAGATCTAACAGTATCCAAACTCCCCTCAAACTGTAACTTGAGGAGGTATTTTCCCACTCTATATACCTATATACATATATCAGAATGGCATGACAGATGGAGAATGTCTGGCAAGAAACAGAATGTACAGCAACACAAACAGTACAATTGCACAGTGAAAATATCACAGATAAACCCAGAGATATCTAACTGGCCTCCCTCCTCAGGAACACTTTTACAGAGGGAGATAAAATGGCGCTGATAGCTGGAGAGCCCAGGAAATACAATGTGCGGAGCAGCACCTTCTCCTTTTCCTTGTGCCCACCTCTGTGGAATATGGCCACCCATATTAACAGTGTAAAACTGGTGAGGACTGCGCTCCAACAACAGCTCCTTCACCAGTAAAGTGTCCCCTGTACTTTAAGTTCCCTCGCTGTCTGTCCTCGGCCAATACATCATGAGAAAAACATGTGGGGCCAACAACCTCAGCAGTCCCTGTCTCCTTTCTGTATGAGAGACCGGGAAAATTGCAGCCGTGACCCCCCAGTCTGTTTGCACACTGTCCTGGTCAGTTGTCTGGGGCCCCAAACCACTCCGTTGGCAGGTGACTCCTTTTTCTGGGGGTCTGCATACTGATAGGGGGGCGGCAGTAAAGCACCTGCGGAAGGGCCGCCAAGAAAGGTGGGGAGCGGACACTAATTACCCTCGTGCCGACGAGTTTTTTTTGTTTAATTTTTTTTTTTTTCAAAACTATTTTTTTTGCGGGGGGGGGGGCTCGGTCGTTGGTGGGGGGAGCAGGGTAGTTAAAAAAAAATATTCATACCCACGTGATTGCGGTGCCGGCGTCCCTCCTCTCTGCTGCTCTGTGCTCCATTCAGAATGTCTGAATGCCGGGTGTGACGTCATCATGTCACGCCCAGCATTCAGTCAGTCTGGAGCAATGAAGCACAGAGCAGCAGAGAGGACCAAGAGAGAAGAAAAGGAAAAGGTAAGTAAAGGGAGGAAAACGGGGGGGGGGCCTGTCATAGAGGGGTTAAAAAAACGAGGGGGGGGCCTGTCATAGAGGGGTTAAAAAACGAGGGGGGCGTCTGTCATAGAGGGGTTGAAAAAGAGCCTATTGATTTTGATATGTTAGCCAACCCCCAATGGCGCATTTGCCACGCCCCTAAATGCATGACCACACATTCGAAAAATGGCGCAATTTTTTTTACCATACTCGACTATAAGGGGGGCCCCATTAATTTGTTGTACCAGGGCCCTGAATTCCTCTTGGCAGCCCTGACCTGCGGGCGCTTTCCCTATCTGCCTCCGTGGCATTCACTAGTGAATACTGCGGTAGAAAAAATAAAAGACTAGACTAAATATGATGAAATAAAAAAATTCTATCTAACACCTAAAATAGTGCCCTGTTCCGTTGGGTATTATTAAATAACTGATCATTTCCGTTGGAGGGGGGGCGTCGAGAGGTGGAAGTAGGCTAGACAAAACTTTGTAGTGTTTTGACTCCACAGTACCCTCTATACCCCATGATCAGCACTGTCCCCCAACTGGTTATACTAGAGAAATATTATTTGTTGGAGCCTCATTAATGCCTTAAATACATCCATGGTCCATTTTGTGTAAAACAGATAGACTGCAAAATCCCACTAGCATTGAAGAATTGTTTTAATTCTGCTGTAAACCCTTATCCTGCAAATAGCAAAACTTCTGGGGTCTTATGCCTACACCTGCATTCCCATGGTCCTCCAGGGCTGACAGCCTGGGGGTAAATCGCAGGTTTGAAAAAGTGGAGACTTTGCCTATAGCAACCAATCACATTCTACTTATCATTTATTTAGTACATTCTACAAAGTGATAGCTATAATCTGATTGGTTGCTATAGGCAACATCTCCACTTTTTGAAGTTGCTGGCTGTTGACTACCTAAACAAGCTGTGTCGCTAGCCAGCACCTGGAATAAGATAACCAGTATCAAGCATGGCAGCGCCAGAGTTCTGCTACATAAAGAAGGGAGTTTAGTGGAAAAATAAAAATTTTTCCTGAAATTCTCATCTTGGCTTTTCTTGCCCATATCTGACAGACCCGACATATCAGGGCATGCAATAACACAATTCCATCTGAACACTGTGTTGAATTACTAACCTTGACATTGCTGCTTTAATACACACATACTTTTCCATAACATTTATGGTGGAGTTTGTAACACAGTTCTGAAAGATGTCAATACTATTTTCTAGCAAATTGCTCAAGAGCAACAGTCCTTCTGACAACCTATTTATTATTATTGGCGTAGGACCGCACTTTAAATCTCTTTCCATTTCGGAGGCCCTTGAAAATAATTTGCAAAATAATGCTGGGGGATATATTATACACCTCACGTTTCCTTCAGAGACTGTGTCCAGCCTGGATCTGTATAAAGCCACAATACTTGTTTAAAGCAACTCACCTTTTTTCTTCTAATTTAACAAATACATATAATGTAAGTTGTACTAACCTTTCCCAGTTGGTTTGCACACACCTAAGGAGGTGGTTTTGGAAACATGGAGATATAGGAGTCATTCTTTAGATTCAAAACTACTGGAGGATCAAAAAGGTCTCCATTCTTAGTCAAGGGCTTGTAAAATATATGTCATTCATTACTGATAAGTAGGATCACATTGTAAAAATTGTGTCTTCAAGTAGCAGCTATGGTGGTCCGACTCCTAAGGGAAGTTTATGGCCAGATAAAGAACTCAACATGAGCCATCTTTGAACTATGAACTATAGCAATTAAGGGATGGTACATCCAGGTGTATTTGTGAGAGGATTTTCCATGATACTACAGATAAAGTTACCGTAAGTGTTATTTTAAATAACTAACCAATGCAAATCTCATTGTAAAGCTGCACTGACATCGATGTAAAAGATTTTACTAAGGTGCACACTCCCCTCTATACAGGCATTTTTATTAAGGCTGTGTCAGCAAACTGTTTCATTGGCCAATTTTAAATGGAGGAGGGGGTTGTGATTGGGAGATAGTTTAAAAAGAAAAACGGTGGCTCAGTGGTTAGCACTTCTGCCTCACAGCGCAGGGGTCATGAGTTCGATTCGCAACCATGGCCTTATCTGTGTGGAGTTTGTATATTCTCCCCGTGTTTGCCTGGGTTTCCTCCCGGTGGTAGTCACTAACGCTACTATCACAATACCGACAAGGACTTTCTGTGCGCCAGCTTCTGCATTCTTTGCGATTCTGGTAGCTAGTGATTTCAAACCTTCTGTGTTAACAATCTTTCGTGATTGGTAGCTTCGCCCTTCTCAAGTCGGGTAAGACCTTGTCGGTGTTTTGCTAGTCGGGGTCACGTACCCATCCCTTTCCTCTGGGTGCTCTGGTTTCCTTCCACATGCCAAAAACATACTGGTAGGTTAATTGAGTGATTGTGTCCAAATTTATGTGAAGTGCATAAATGGCAGTATTAGGCGTTTGCAAAGTTTGGTATGTTCTGATGGCAGGATTTGGATAGATTGAGATTTCATTTTGCAAGAACAAGAAATTTAAATAAGATTGAAAGCATCGAAAGGGTGAATTTACATTATCGTTCCTGTCACACACTGGACCCTCTGACTCTGCTATCTGGGTTCAGTGTGCAAGTCAGGCCTCCTGTATCAGGCCCTCCAGCAGCACAAACAGCTCTTCCGCTTTCCAATGGTAGCTGCCAACTTAGATCTTTCATCTCCCGTTTTTATTATCTCCTTCTATTCTTCTGCATTGGTGGACTAATTACCACTCCCCTCATCCTTCCACCTATTTGGCAATATGGTGCCAGATCTTCATGTGCAGTTAGCCTGCCTGCAGCTGGCTCATTTTTGCTCCTGTTTCCCTGTGTTTCCTGGTGAATCCTGGTATTCAGTATGCTTCCTTGTGTATCAGTATCCTATTCTTGTCAGATAATTCAGATCTCCTGTATCCTGTGCTTCTCAGCTAATACTGGTATCCTATATCCAGTGCTTCTCAGCTAATACTCATTGTGACGTCGTCGGATCTTGGATCTCACAAAGTTTTTATTAATTTTTAAGATCCAACATAGCGAAGGGTGGGAGGGAGGGCGGACTCCCATTTTTCTTTACTGCCACTGCTGTGTGTCAATGTGTCCTAGATGTGCTAGGAACTGCCGTGTGTTTGTGTCATTGCTCTGTCGCTTACCATCCAGCCAGGTCGCTGCAGTCTTTGTCCGAAAGTGTATGAAAATAATATTGTGACCTGTGAGGTGGTCAAAATGGACTGCAAATGACATGAAATTAGTGTTATTGAGGTTAATAATAATGTAGGAACAAAAAAAGAGCAAAATTATGTGATTTTAACATATTTTAGGATTTTTTTCTAAAAAATCCAAAACCAAAACACACGAGGGTAGTTTTGCCAAAACCAAAACCAAAACACGAAGCTAATCCAGATCCAAAAGCAAAACCAAAACCAGTTCATGGGGGTCAGTGAGCATCTCTAATAATAATTAAGCAAACTATATGCAAACTATAAGCAAACTCTTTTATACCCATAATGCACCACATCTTTCACTTTATTACAGTGATTGCCTGTCCCTAATAGAAGCAATATAACAAGTAGAGATGGGCGGGTCCGGTTCTCCGAGAACCGAACCCACCCGAACTTTGGGTATCCGAGTACCGAGCTGAGCAGCTCGGTACTCTCCCGCCCATTCCGAATCCAAATCGAGGCCGAACGTCATTGTGACGTCGTCGGATCTCGGGACTCGGTTCTCGCGATACTTCAACTTTATAAATACACGCCTCCACAGCAATCCATCGCCATTTGACAGAGGGAGAGAGCAGGGTGTAGTCATAGGCTAATTAGAGCAGGGACAGAGAATACCATATTGTTCTTGCAATTGCTCTAACCAAAATCGCTAGTGCAGAGAGGAGGATAGAGGTTTATTATTTTTTCTTCATATTTGGCACTCCCCAGCGCTTTTGGGGTGTCCCCCATAATTGTGCATTAATATTTCTGGCTGTCAAAAGTCATATCTGTCAGCATTATCTACTAAATAATTTGTAGCACACCTCAGTGTTTTTGGGGTGTCCTCCCTAATTGTGCATTAATATTTCTGGCTGTCAAAAGTCATATCTGTCAGCAGTATCTACTCAATAATTTTTAGCACTCCTCAGTGTTTTTGGGGTGTCCTCCCTAATTGTGCATTAATATTTCTGGCTGTCAAAAGTCATATCTGTCAGCAGTATCTACTCAATAATTTGTAGCACTCCTCAGTGTTTTTGGGGTGTCCTCCCTAATTGTGCATTAATATTTCTGGCTGTCAAAAGTCATATCTGTCAGCAGTATCTACTCAATAATTTTTAGCACTCCTCAGTGTTTTTGGGGTGTCCTCCCTAATTGTGCATTAATATTTCTGGCTGTCAAAAGTCATATCTGTCAGCAGTATCTACTCAATAATTTGTAGCACTCCTCAGTGTTTTTGGGGTGTCCTCCCTAATTGTGCATTAATATTTCTGGCTGTCAAAAGTCATATCTGTCAGCAGTATCTACTCAATAATTTTTAGCACTCCTCAGTGTTTTTGGGGTGTCCTCCCTAATTGTGCATTAATATTTCTGGCTGTCAAAAGTCATATCTGTCAGCAGTATCTACTCAATAATTTGTAGCACTCCTCAGTGTTTTTGGGGTGTCCTCCCTAATTGTGCATTAATATTTCTGGCTGTCAAAAGTCATATCTGTCAGCAGTATCTACTCAATAATTTTTAGCACTCCTCAGTGTTTTTGGGGTGTCCTCCCTAATTGTGCATTAATATTTCTGGCTGTCAAAAGTCATATCTGTCAGCAGTATCTACTCAATAATTTGTAGCACTCCTCAGTGTTTTTGGGGTGTCCTCCCTAATTGTGCATTAATATTTCTGGCTGTCAAAAGTCATATCTGTCAGCAGTATCTACTCAATAATTTGTAGCACTCCTCAGTGTTTTTGGGGTGTCCTCCCTAATTGTGCATTAATATTTCTGGCTGTCAAAAGTCATATCTGTCAGCAGTATCTACTCAATAATTTGTAGCACTCCTCAGTGTTTTTGGGGTGTCCTCCCTAATTGTGCATTAATATTTCTGGCTGTCAAAAGTCATATCTGTCAGCAGTATCTACTCAATAATTTGTAGCACTCCTCAGTGTTTTTGGGGTGTCCTCCCTAATTGTGCATTAATATTTCTGGCTGTCAAAAGTCATATCTGTCAGCAGTATCTACTCAATAATTTGTAGCACTCCTCAGTGTTTTTGGGGTGTCCTCCCTAATTGTGCATTAATATTTCTGGCTGTCAAAAGTCATATCTGTCAGCAGTATCTACTCAATAATTTGTAGCACTCCTCAGTGTTTTTGGGGTGTCCTCCCTAATTGTGCATTAATATTTCTGGCTGTCAAAAGTCATATCTGTCAGCAGTATCTACTCAATAATTTGTAGCACTCCTCAGTGTTTTTGGGGTGTCCTCCCTAATTGTGCATTAATATTTCTGGCTGTCAAAAGTCATATCTGTCAGCAGTATCTACTCAATAATTTGTAGCACTCCTCAGTGTTTTTGGGGTGTCCTCCCTAATTGTGCATTAATATTTCTGGCTGTCAAAAGTCATATCTGTCAGCAGTATCTACTCAATAATTTGTAGCACTCCTCAGTGTTTTTGGGGTGTCCTCCCTAATTGTGCATTAATATTTCTGGCTGTCAAAAGTCATATCTGTCAGCAGTATCTACTCAATAATTTGTAGCACTCCTCAGTGTTTTTGGGGTGTCCTCCCTAATTGTGCATTAATATTTCTGGCTGTCAAAAGTCATATCTGTCAGCAGTATCTACTCAATAATTTGTAGCACTCCTCAGTGTTTTTGGGGTGTCCTCCCTAATTGTGCATTAATATTTCTGGCTGTCAAAAGTCATATCTGTCAGCAGTATCTACTCAATAATTTGTAGCACTCCTCAGTGTTTTTGGGGTGTCCTCCCTAATTGTGCATTAATATTTCTGGCTGTCAAAAGTCATATCTGTCAGCAGTATCTACTCAATAATTTTTAGCACTCCTCAGTGGTTTGCGCTCAGAATGGATTCAAAGCAGTCCACATATGATCTAAATGAGCAACCAGGTTCTGTCACCAGTCCTGATGTTAGTGTTCCCAGTACGTCATCTGGCCAAGGCGATGTCAAACAACAGAGTGTTTTCAAATTAGTGCAAAAAACAAAAACCAAAAAAAAATTTACTGTATTGAAGCGAAAAAGAAGTGTAACTGAGCAAAAGTTAAGTGACGATAAAAAAAAAATTGCAAGCATGCCATTCTACACACGCAGTGGCAAAGAGAGAATGAGGCCTTCACCTTTGGCTATTAGTGGCAGATCCCAAAAAGTTACCCAGGCTACAATTGGTGCACAACTACTGTTACGCGTCAAAGCTGAGCTGCAAGATACCAGTGAGGCATTACAGGAGAATATTTGCTCTGATTCACAAATGACAACAATCCCTGTGGAGAGTCCATCCAACAGTGGGATGTCTAATCGTGAGCATTCTGCTGATGTGTGCCTTAATAGCCCGAGTGTAGCCGGTGATACCCAAATTGAGGATGCCACTTTGGAATTAGAAGAGGATGAGGGGGAGATTTGTGTAGGCGACGAGGGCGCTAATGAGGATGTTGATGAGGATGAGGTTGTTTGTGTAAGTCCTGCACCAGTGGCAGCAGTTCTGGCACGTGACAAGAAAAAGGCCATTGTCATGCCTGGGCATAAAACAAAAAAATCCACTTCTTATGTGTGGAATTATTTCTACCCAAATCCAGACAACAATTGTATAGCCATTTGTAGTGTATGTGAAGCCACAGTCAGTCGAGGGAGGGACCTTAACCATCTTGGAACCTCGTCTATGTTACGCCATTTAACGAGAGTTCATGGCAAAGTGTTGGGAAAAGCTGAAAGTTCTTCCCAAAAGAATACAAGCACTCCCTCATCAGCTAAGACCCTCCGCTCACCGACATACCGACGGCTACAAAATACACCCACCACACCATCCTCATCAATATCCTCAGTAGCGCTCGGAGTTAGCCCGGCATCCCACTTAAGGCTGGATGACTCCGGCACTATTATTGATTCCTCTGAAGAAAGCGTTAGTCCTGCTGCTGCTGTTGCTGCTGCTGGGGGTGAATCGTCATCCCAGAGGCAGGTGAATAAAATGAGCAGTCCTACATTTCAGCAATTAACTGTGAAACAATCATTTGCGAGGGGAAGCAAATATGACAGCAGTCACCCAGTCGCCAAGCGAATCACAGACGCCATGGCTGCAATGTTAGTGTTAGATCTGCGTCCAATCTCCACAATAAACGCAGCTGGTTTTTCACAGTTAATTGAGGTTTTGTGTCCGCGTTACAGAATTCCATCGCGACACCATTTCTCCCGTAAAGCTATTCCACAACTATACCAAAAAGTGTGTAAAAATGTAGAGATTGCGCTGAAAAATGCCATTCTGCCCACTGTTCACTTAACCACAGATATGTGGACAAGTGGAAGTGGCCAAACCAAAGACTATATGACTGTGACAGCCCACTGGGTTGGTCATTCACCTTCACCAGCAGGAACAGCAGCAGCATGTACACCACTACGTAACATTTGTCACAGGCAGGCCACTCTTTGTATCACCGGCTTCACTAACAGGCATACGGCTGACAATTTGTTACGCAAACTGAGAGATGTGATTGATGCATGGCTTATACCACTCGGACTCTCCCCAGGGTATGTCATTTCAGATAACGCCAACAATATAGTGCGAGCATTACAGCTGGGTGATTTCCAACATATTCCCTGTTTTGCTCACACCATCAACTTGGTGGTGCAGAGCTTCCTACGAAATAACCGTGAGGTGCAGGAGATGCTTTCGGTGGCCCGTAAAATTTCAGGCCATTTCAGGCATTCAGCCACAGCATGTAGGAGATTACAGCAGCTCCAAGAGCAGTTTAACTTGCCCTGCCACCAACTTAAGCAAGAGGTGGTAACTCGGTGGAATTCCACCCTGTACATGCTTCAGAGGATGGAGGAACAGCGCAAAGCCATCCAAGCATATTGCACAAGTCATGACATTGGGAAAGGAGGGGGGATGTATTTCACTCTTGCACAGTGGGGAATCCTTTCAGTGCTGTGCAAGGTGCTGAAACCATTTGAAGTTGTGACATGTGAGGTCAGTGCAGACTCTGCTAGTTTGAGCCAAGTCATTCCTTTAATTAGACTATTGGAAAAGCAGCTTGAGAAAATGAAGGAGGAGCTGAAAGCAAGCAATTCAGCAAAGTATGTTGGCCTTGTCGATCAAGTACTTAATTCGCTTCACAATGATCCTCGAGTTATTAAGATCTTGAACTCGGATCAGTACGTTTTGGCCACTGTGCTTGATCCAAGGTTTAAAACCTACATTGAGTCTTTACTTGTAAATGAGCGAGATGTGAACTTTTGCAAGGAGCTATTGCTCAGCAAGTTGGCCGCTGAACTGGGCCTCGGCTTGACGACGTGTCCTCCTTCACTTTCTCAAGCTGTTGCTCGTAAAAAATTAAATTTCCAAAAAAGAAGCAGGGAAGACACAGGGGGCAGACGAGAACAATTTAACATCTGGGCTGGTTTGAAGGATTTTTCAAAAAAAAGTGTCACTTTGCCCATAAGTCCATCCAATATGAGTATAAACATGCAAAGGATGGTGGAGGATTACTTTCAAGAGGTAGTTGATATGGAAATGTCAGACAGTCCCTTTCCTTACTGGGAAGAAAAGCAAGCCATTTGGAAACCCATGTACAAACTTGCTTTGCAATACCTAAGCTGCCCACCCTCCAGTGTGTACTCTGAACGAGTGTTCAGCACAGCAGGGAACTTAGTCAGTGATCGCCGTAGAAGGTTACTTCCCAAAAATGTGGAGAAAATGATGTTTATAAAAATGAACTACATCTTCCACGAGGAAGGCCTTCACCATCCAAGACATCCAAGCACTGACTGTTCTCTAATGGCGGATTCAAGCGGCGATGAATTGATAGTCTGTGATGATGACGTACACACTGATGAGGGTGAGGATGAAGCTGAAGATGATGCCGATAACATCTTTTTAAAACTTTCTATGTAAGTGTAGGGTGCAATCTACCCCCAAAGAGGAAAGGGACTTGTGGCATTTCCATATCACATACCATCTTGAAAGGCTGCTGTTAGGGCAATTTATCCTTAAGGGTAGGGTGTCATAGACAGAGTGACCCTAAACTGGCTTTGTCCATTTTTCATAATATTGTACAGTCTATAATGGCTGAATTTTTTAGTATTTTATACAAGTGGAGGGGGGCCTAGAGAGACAGAAACCAAACTGGCTTTCTCCATGTCAATTAATATTGTACAGTCTATAATGGCTGAATTTTTTGGTATTTTATACAAGTGGAGGGGGGCCTAGAGAGACAGAGTGACCCCAAACTGTCTTTCTCCATGTCAATTAATATTGTACAGTCTATAATGGCTGAATTTTTTAGTATTTTATACAAGTGGAGGGGGGGCTAGAGAGACAGAAACCAAACTGGCTTTCTCCATGTCAATTAATATTGTACAGTCTATAATGGCTGAATTTTTTGGTATTTTATACAAGTGGAGGGGGGCCTAGAGAGACAGAGTGACCCCAAACTGTCTTTCTCCATGTCAATTAATATTGTACAGTCTATAATGGCTGAATTTTTTAGTATTTTATACAAGTGGAGGGGGGCCTAGAGAGACAGAAACCAAACTGGCTTTCTCCATGTCAATTAATATTGTACAGTCTATAATGGCTGAATTTTTTGCTATTTTATACAAGTGGAGGGGGGCCTTGAGAGACAGAAAGCAAACTGGCTTTTTCCATTTCTTTACATATTTAACTATAAGTGTAGGGTGTAATATACATTCAAAGACGATGGCTGCATTGCCAATATGCATAGATGGAGAGGAAGACAATCTGTTTTGTGTGTAGAATAGGCCTACCAACGAAGAATTAAACTGTTTTTTTGGATGATTTATTACCTCAACAATTAGATTACTTGTCTCTAAAACAGTTGGAGCACTAAATTGGGTTAATTTAGGCCCAAAAACATGGATTTTCCCAAAAAATAGCAAAACAAAACCAAACAAAACCAAAACCAAAACCAAAACACGCAATGGCGGTTTTGCAAAACCAAAACCAAAACCAAAACACGACGGTAATCCAGATCCAAAACCGAATCCAAAACCAAAACACGGGGGTCAGTGACCATCTCTAATAACAAGCCTCAATCAAAATGTTAAAATACTTCTAGTTAGTACACAACCTGTGTAATGCCAGTTTTACAGTAACAATACATATTTCAATAAAACCTATTTTATAAGCTGCATTGTTTAATACAGTCCAGAAAACAAGAAAAAAAACAATGGGTGCAACAGGTTTGGTGCACCGGGGCCCATGAAGATAATGGGGCCTGCTGCACTGGAAATTAGTGAGCTGTGGGCCCAGGTTCCCTCCTCCCCGCTTCCCTGCACCGGGGCTCATGACCCGCTAGTTCCGCCTCTGTATGTATATGTAACTCTTGGTAGGACAAGGATACTACACAGAGTTGATCTTTGGATACAGTTGTGCCCAATACAAAGAGCAAAAAATCTGTCATAACCAATGATGAACAAAAAAACACTCTGTCTGATGATAAAAACACATGGCTAAAATGCACAGAAGAAAGGCAGATAAATCTATGTATTTATTAAAAGTTGCAGTAAGCCAATAAATTGAAGTTACCTGAAGGTGGAAGATTCATTTACCTATTAATTCTAATGTCTGCACACATTCTATAAATACACAATGTTCTACAATATGCATATATTTGGTTAATGATTTTTGAAAAAATAGAGGAAAAGAAAGTCAATTCTCAAACTTTCTGCCAAACATGCTGGTGAACACCATTGACAGATGACCTGGTAACTTTAAAGAGGGCAATTGGTATGTCACTGACATATAGCTTCATTGAAATATAGTAAATATGTCCATCAAAAATCAAAAATAAATCAAGAGTTTATACTTTCTAGGCATGCCTGTGGATATAAATCAATCCTTGCAGGGACAGTGCATGCTGAATATTTACTTTAGATGTGAGTAATGCTATAATTTGCATATTTACATACATTGGAAAAAATAATCAGCTAGTGTCTACAAACATGCTGTAAATAATGACTACAGATGTGGATAGAGTAATATCTTTAATAGACTAAGTATTATAATAGATATGCATTAAAGCATGCAAAACAATAGTGTTACATACTGATATCTGTTAATAAAGCCCAATACAATACATTATTTCCTGTGATTAAACAGTCTATTTTTGACAGTGGATATCATTTAAACAAAGATTAATAATATTTCTCTTTATACCTTAAATTAAATAAGCACTAGTGATCTTTATTGAAGGTGTGCAGTTGCTATCCTCTTTAAATTCTGCTGCTATCTAGTAATGCAAATATATTGAGTATATCTATAGTAATATAGTTGAAATGCACCATATTATCCCTCGGATATATGCGTGTTACCAAAACTGAACTTTTATACTTTGGCAAAAAAAAGGTCGCCGTTTATTAATGATTAAAGTAATATTCTTATTTTCCGGACAGTCAGCTAACAACTAACCTTTAAGCCAAAACAGTGGGAGGTAAACGCTCCACCACTGCACCAAGACTAAGGGGTATATTTACTAAACTGCAGGTTTGCAAAAGTGGAGATGTTGCCTATAGCAACCAATCAGATTCTAGCTGTCATTTTGTAGAATGCACTAAGTAAATGATAACTAGAATCTGTTTGGTTGCTATAGGCAACATCTCCACTTTTTCAAACCCGCAGTTTAGTTAATATATCCCTAAATTTTTACCATTGTCCGGTGCTAAATCTGGTGTCAGCGTCAGGGCCGGATTTACCGCTAGGCAACCTAGGCACCTGCCTAGGGCCTAGCGGCTCTCGGGGGGCCCAGCTGGGGGGGGCAGGAGAATTTTTTTAAAAAAAGGGGGGGGGGGGGGGTGCCGCAAGTCAGGGGAGGGGGGTCTGGTGCTCCACGATCAAAAGCATTGGTGGTCAGTGGTAACAGGCAGCCAATCGCTAGGCTGCCTGTTGCTGTGCAGCAGACAGAAAGCAGGATGTGTTCACTTACTGTCTGCTGATCTGAGAGGTGAGGAGCGACGCTGGCACACCTACAGGTAAGAGAAGGGGGGGAACTGCCCTGCATATCTATAGGGGGCGGGGAAACTGCCCTGCATATCTATAGGGGGGGGGAAACTGCCCTGCATATCTATAGGGAGGGGGGGGGGGAACTGCCCTGCATATCTATAGGGAGGGGGGGAACTGCTCTGCATATCTATAGGGAGGGGGGGAACTGCCCTGCATATCTATAGGGGGGACGACGACTGCCCTGCATATCTATAGGGAGGGGGGGGGACTGCCCTGCATATCCTAAGGGAGGGGGAGGGAACTGCCCTGCATATCTATAGGGAGGGGGAGAACTACCCTGCATATCTATATGGAGGGAGGGGGGAACTGCCCTGCATATCTATAGGGAGGGGGGGAACTACCCTGCATATCTATAGGGAGGGGGGGAACTGCCCTGCATATCTATAGGGAGGGAGGAACTGCCCTGCATATCTATAGGGAGGGGGGGAACTGCCCTGCATATCTATAGGGAGGGAGAGGGGGGCACTGCCCTGCATATCTATAGGGAGGGAGAGGGGGGACTCATACAAATCTATAGAGTGGGAGGGGGGGGCTGCCATGAAAATCTATAGGGAGGGAGAGAGGTTGATATGTGTGACGGAGGGCAGAGGAGGGGGCTGATATATGTGACTGGGGGAGTTTTGATGTGAAGGGGGGTATAGCTACAGAGTGGAGGTAAGGAAAATAGCTGCAGGGGGGATGGATGCAGGGTGGGAGGTAAGGAAAATGGCTGTGGGGGGGGGGGTTAAAGAAAATGGCTGCAGCAGGGGCTAAGGAAAATGGCTGCAGGGGGGGGAGTGGTTAAGGAAAATGGTTGCGGTGGTTATTTAAAAAAAAAGAGCAGCTTTGGAGGGCATAATCTCATGATTGTGTGGTGGTCACATGGATGCTCTCTGTGGTGTTAGCAATCACTAGAATACTAAATATTAGTGAGATGGGGCTGGTAGAGGTTTGTATTTGATTGACCACAAATATTCAGATGTTGCTTATATATGCCTGTACAATGGGGTACTTTTAGCTGGCCATAATGGAGTGTTTTGTTTTAAATAAAGGGCCTAATCATTCAGGGTTTGTTAACATTTTGCATTATAATAAATTTTTGCATTTTGAAAACAGGACACCAACTTTCTAGAAGCCAGCGAGAGGATAACAAAATTGCAAGAGAGAAGAGCACGAACAGGTAAGAGACAATGGCACAATCTGTCTAAATTTGAATGCTGGAGAATACACCTGAACATTCATATTCAGGAGTGTTCCTATTAGGGATGAGCGCGCTCGGATTTCTGAAATCCGAGCCCACCCGAACGTTGCGGATCCGAGTCGGATCCGAGACAGATCCGGGTATTGGCGCCAAATTCAAAAGTGAAACTGAGGCTCTGACTCATAATCCCGTTGTCGGATCTCGCGATACTCGGATCCTATAAATTCCCCGCTAGTCGCCGCCATCTTCACTCGGGCATTGATCAGGGTAGAGGGAGGGTGTGTTAGGTGGTCCTCTGTGCTGTTTAGTTCTGTGCTGTTTAGTTCTGTGCTGTTTAGTTCTGTGCTGTTTAGTGCTGTGCTGTGCTGTGCTGTGCTGTGCTGTGCTGTGTTCTGCAGTATCAGTCCAGTGGTGCTGTGTGCTGTGCTCTGTCCTTCTGAGGTCAGTGGTGCTGCTGGGTCCTGTGCTGTGTCCTGTTCAGTCCAGTGGTGCTGTGTCCTGTGCTCTGTGCTTCTAAGGGCATAGTTATTTCCCCAATATTCCCCTGTGTTTAAAAAAATAAAAAAAAATTTTTTTTATAAAATACCAAAAACTACTTTAATATTTTTTAATTACCACAAAATTTTCACAACCAATCCTGCAGTATAAGCCCATTGGTACTGCAATATTACCAAGTTCACACATTCAGCAGTAAAAGTCCAGTGGTACTGCAATATTACAAAGTTTACACATTCTGCAGTATCAGTCCAGTGGTGCTGTGTCCTGTGCTCTGTCCTGCTGAGTTCCGTAGTGCTGCTGGGTCCTGTGCCGTGTCCTGTTCAGTCCAGTGGTGCTGTGTCCTGTGCTCTGTGCTTCTAAGGGCATAGTTATTTCCCCATTATTCCCAAGTTTGTAAAAAATAAAAAAAAAGTTAAAAAAAATAAAAAATTTTAAAAAAAAAAAAATATATAATAATTATAACCAAATTTGCAAAACCAATCCAGCATTATAAGTCCATTGGTACTGCAATATTACCAAGTTCACACATTCTGCAGTAAAAGTCCAGTGGTACTGCAATATTACAAAGTTTACACATTCTGCAGTATCAGTCCAGTGGTGCTGTGTCCTGTGCTCTGTCCTGCTGAGTTCCGTAGTGCTGCTGGGTCCTGTGCCGTGTCCTGTTCAGTCCAGTGGTGCTGTGTCCTGTGCTCTGTGCTTCTAAGGGCATAGTTATTTCCCCATTATTCCCAAGTTTGTAAAAAATAAAAAAAAAGTAAAAAAAAATAAAAAATTAAAAAAAAAAAAAAATATATAATAATTATAACCAAATTTGCAAAACCAATCCAGCATTATAAGTCCATTGGTACTGCAATATTACCAAGTTCACACATTCTGCAGTATCTTGTGCTACATATAATGGAGAGCAAAAATTTGGAGGATAAAGTAGGGAAAGATCAAGACCCACTTCCTCCTAATGCTGAAGCTGCTGCCACTAGTCATGACATAGACGATGAAATGCCATCAACGTCGTCTGGCAAGCACGATGCCCAATCTCCTAGTACAGGGCATGTAAAATCCAAAAAGCCCAAGTTCTCAAAAAACAGCAAAAAAAGAAACTTAAAATCATCTGAGGAGAAACGTAAAGTTGGCAATATGCCAATTACGACAAGTAGTGGCAAGGAACGGCTTAGGCCCTGTCCCGTGTTCATGACTAGTGGTCCAACTTCACCCAAGGATCAAAGCCCTCCTCCCCCCCCCTACAAAAAATTTAAGAGAGTTATGCTGTCAGCAACAACAACAAAACAGCAAAGAACTCTGCCTTCTAAACAGATGACATCACAAATCCCCAAGGCGAGTCCAAGGGTGTTGTTGGTTGTGAACCCTGACCTTCCCATCACTGTACGGGAAGAGGTGACTCCATCCAGCATTTGCAGCACGCCCTCTGCATATGCTGGAAGGATCACCCACAGTCCAGTTACAGATTTGGCTAATGAAGGTGTGAATGTTGTGCACTGGGAGGAGGATATTGATGTAGCTGGCGCTGAGGAGGATGTTGATGATTATGATGCAGACAGATACCAAATTGCATTTCTCAATTTCTATTTATATTCTAGATTATATAACGGCTGAAAAGTTTTCTGTTTTACTCCTAGTGGAGAGGGGATCTGATGCAGACAGATACCAAACTGCCTTTGTCCATTTCTTTGTATATTTGAATTGCTAGTTCTACAGTCTATGCAGGCTGCTTTATTTATATTCAACTACAAGTGTAGGGCGGGGGGGGGGGGGGGCATAGATAGCCACCAAAGTAACGTGGTCCATTTAATTTCACTTTCTAGCTCCACAGTCTGTGCAGCCTGCTTTTTTTTATCTTCAAAGTATTTATATTTACAAGCCTTGCAATCTAAATTAACTAGAGGTAGTGACGTGGTAGAACTCCAAAAGGCAGTTTGGAAGCCCCTGTACAAACTGGCTCTATTTTACCTGAGTTGTCCCCCCTCCAGTGTGTACTCGGAAAGAGTTTTTAGTGCAGCGGGGAACCTGGTCAGTGAGCGGCGAAGGAGGTTGCTTCCTCACAACGTTGAAAAAATGATGTTCATTGAGGAATTGATTATTCATTTTTATAAAGTACAGCACTGCCCTCCAGATACTACAGAGGGACCTGTGGTTGTGGAGTCCAGCGGGGACGAATTGATAATGTGTGATGAGGAGGAAGTACACACTGTAGGGGGAGAGGAATCAGAGGTTGAGGATGAGGACGACATCTTGCCTCAGTAGAGCCTGTTTAGTCTGTACAGGGAGAGATGAATAGCTTTTTTGGTGTGGGGGCCCAAACAAACCAATCATTTCAGTCAAAGTTGTTTGGTAGGCCCTGTCGCTGAAATGATTGGTTTGTTAAAGTGTGCATGTCCTATTTCAACAGCAGACCTCTCAACTGCAGCTCATCCCTCCTCTGCGGGGATAATGTCTCCTGTGCTCTGACACGTCACTCTGTGTACTCTCAGCCTCAGGATCTGACACTACAGCTACCATGCCTCTTGTAGCAGCCCTCACTCCAGGGCCTCTTCCATGTGCAGTGTCCCCCTCTCTCTTGGGTTCACTATAGTGGCATGGAGTTCTCCCCCTCATCCAGGGCACACATTCCTTGCCCTGGCTCAGTCACCACGCTCAGACTTCCAGGCAATGCTGGGGGAGCCTGGGAGCTTCCACCCCAGGTCCCCAGCTACAACTCTCCTCTCCTGTGTCTTCTCTCTCTTTCTGACACTTGAAAGATCGTGCCTTTAAATGAAAAAGTCAGTCTTGATTGCACGACTATGTGCAAGTGCAACAGGGACATTTTTTTGGGTTTACAAAGTCAAACAGTAACACTACGACCCTGTCTGTCTGGGGTCTGTCAATGACGAATTGTCTGGAGCATGTTTTGAGGAGGTATTGTGGCCCCGGTATCAAATTGGGTACCGGGGCCACCCCACTATGCAGTCCAGATACTTGTTTGGTGGAATTCCGACACGTGGAGGGTTTTTTAATTATATTGTGGCCTCGGTACCAAATTGTGTACCGGGGCCACCACACTACGCAGTCAAGATACTTGTTTGGTGCAATTCAGACCAGTTGAGGGTTTTATTATTATATTGTGTGGACCACTCTATCTATACCACACTACAACTCTATACCACTCTATTTCCTACTTTAATTCTATTTAATTCTATTTCCTACTTTAATTCTATTACTAATTAATTACCATAAAGAGGAACCAAAAAAACCAATTTTACCAAAAGTATAATATGACTTAGACTTACAAACACTACACTTGAAAGATCGTGCCTTTAAATGAAAAAGTCAGTCTTCATTGCACGACTATGTGCAACAGGGACAGTTTTTTTCTTTACAAAGTCAACTAATAACACTTGGACCCTGTCTGTCTTTAACATACTTAATGGGATCTCAATGACGAATTGTCTGTAGCATGTTTGGAGGAGGTATTGTGGCCCCGGTATCAAGTTGGGTACCGGGGCCACCCCACTACGCAGTCCAGATACTTGTTTGGTGGAATTCTGACACGTGGAGGGTGTATTTATTTTATTGTGGCCCCGGTATCAAGTTGGGTACCGGGGCCACCCCACTACGCAGTCCAGATACTTGTTTGGTGGAATTCTGACACGTGGAGGGTGTATTTATTTTATTGTGGCCCCGGTACCAAATTGTGTACCGGGGCCACCACACTACGCAGTCAAGATAGATAGATGCGTATCATAGATAAAGTACATTCAGTGGTGTGGGGCAAATTGAAAAATATTCAAAATGCACTGACATTATCAAAAACAAGAGGTTGTCACACGCTAAAACTCCAACATGTATATGATGGAGAGGATGGAGGAGCAGCCGTATGTGTAGTGTAATGCAGACCTGTTGAAGGTTTTTTATATATTTTATTGTGGTGCCCAGTGCCCACTCCTCTACGCAGTCCAGGTACATTTATTGGTGCGAATCAAACAAGTTGATGGTTTTCTTATTATATATATTGTGGTGACCCACTCCTCTACGCAGTCCAGGTACATTTATTGGTGCGATTCATAAAAGTTCAGGGTTTTTAAG